>NW_023270807.1:55928103-56147329 GCF_011800145.1 Mirounga leonina | reverse complement strand
GTTGCTCTTAAGATCCAAATTGGAGTTTATTTATCCCTATTATCATTTCTCAAATGCCGTCTTAGTCCTCTGATAATACAAGGATCTTACAGGTTCATGTGAACCTTGGGTCTTTCTTTTCCCAGCCCTGATCCCAAGTGTGTTGTTGTTGTCTAATGTTTTTAATTCTGGAATTTTGGAAATCCTTTCCTTTTTTTTCCTGGTTCTTTTTTAGGCAACAAAGCTTACTAAGTTTTTGACCAGCCTTATTTCCCATGTATCTTCTCCTCCTTGATTATTTATCCTTATATTTGAGCACTTTCGTGATGCCCACTTTCAGATTGAGCCTTTATGCAGCAAACCGCCAGTGGCTTTGCATGCCTGAGGACGTCTTTCTTTTGCCCTCACGTTTGAGATGTCTGCGTTCAAAGTTCTTTGCCTTCAGAGCTTTTTTTTTTTAAGATTTTATTTATTTATTTGACAGAGGGAGAGAGACAGTGAGAGAGAGGGAACACAAGCAGGGGCAGGGGGAGAGGGAGAAGCAGGCTTCCCGCCGAGCAGGGAGCCCGATGCAGGGCTCGATCCCAGGACCCTGGGATCATGACCTGAGCCGAAGGCAGACGCTTAACCATCTGAGCCACCCAGGCGCCTCCCTTCAGGGCTTTAAGAATATCACTGCCTTGTCTTTCTGCGTCGGTATTGCAGACGCAGAAAAATCTGATGTTAGCCAGATCTTTTGCTCTCTCTTTCTTTCTGGAAGCTTTTAGAATTTGCATTTAATCTCAATATACTTAAATTTCACTATGATGTGCCTTGGTGTGGGTCTTTATGTATCTTGTTTGGTCCTTTCTAAACTCTTGTAGTATGAAATCTTGAATTTTTTTTTTAATTCTGGGGAATTATTAATTTTTTCCAAATACTTCCTTTTCTTTTTTATTTGTTTTAGCCTTCTTCCTTCTTTTTTTTTTTTTTTTAAGATTTTATTTATTTATTTGAGACAGAGAGAATGAGAGAGAGCATGAGAGGGAGGAGGGTCAGAGGGAGAAGCAGACTCCCTGCCGAGCAGGGGGAGCCCGATGCGGGACTCGATCCCGGGACTCCAGGATCATGACCTGAGCCGAAGGCAGTCGCTTAACCAACTGAGCCACCCAGGCGCCCAGCCTTCTTCCTTCTTGTCCCCTATTATCCGGATGCTGAAATCTCTGCTTTTATTTTCTCTATATCTGAATATATTCCTTCATTCTTTTCTTCCTCCTTCTAGCTGAATCCGTCTTCCTGACATTCCGTCGCATCTCTCTGTCCTCTTCTTGTGCCCATCGAGCTGCTTGTCTATTGTGTTCAATTTCTGTATTTTTCTTCTTAATAGTTCTCCGTGATTTGTATTACAATTTCTTCTTTTACACCTTAGAGGATCTCTGTTATGCTAATTAAAATTGGTCTGTCCCCATAATCCTGCTTCATGGTGTAAACATTCCGTCTGATGAGGTTGTACACGTCTCGTATCGACTTTGGTTTGAGATTTCCTTTTGCCAGAGATGTCCACTTCCCTGTCTGGGGGTTTGTACGGGGCAAGGGCCAGAGCTTACGCTACAGGTTGGTGCCTCTGAGGGCATGTAAGAAGAGTAAGAGGTGAGCCCAGGCACCCCCAAACCACTATGGTCCCTCTGGTTTGCTGCCCCTCTCCAAGTGGCTCCGACTGGTCAGGGCTTCACCTGTAAGCTCTGACAAAGTGGCAGCAACGGGAGGAGGGGTCTCCCTTGCTTGTAATAGAGCAGCTGGGCCAAGCTCTTGGCTGCCCGGATAATGTTAACCCTGCAGCTCCCGGTGCCCCCCGGCCTGTGGTTTCTGAGCCAGTTTCTCTGCAGAAGAGGGGATGGGGCGGCAGTGACCCTCCTAAGGCAGTGCTGGGATGAGATGAGTGGCAGCCTCTTGGCTCGGTGAGTGCTATTATGGAGGTGCCACTGGGGAAAATGATGGAGTGGTACCTAACGGACTGTGGGTGCAGGGCTCTGGGAGGGCACGGCGTGTTTGGGGACCAGAAGGGGGTTGTTTGGGACTGGGAACTGGAATGCAAGGGCTGAGTCTGGAGAGAGGAACACAGCTATTATTTAGAACTTTCTAAGCCAGGAATAGAGGAGAACACAGCACTGAAGACAGACAAAGCTTGAAGCATCTAGATGCAGTGGGTCAGATCGGAAAGGTCATTGTTGAGCTTGGTGTTGGCAGCCAGCGCTGGAAGATACGTGTCACCGAGGGGCTCCAGCAGCTGCCTGTCTCTGTGTCATCATCACTCTTGACCCAGTCCTGACAGTTAGCTTGACAGCTTTGGGGCAGTTAGGGCGCCGGGACTGAATTTTGTGCTCTGTAGTCTCTGAGGGCTTTCTAGATCTCTTGCGCCCCCTCCCCTTGATGAAGCGATCGCGCTGGTTGCAGGGGCCAGCCCAGCCGCCACGCTGTGCTGCCCTGTCCCCTCTTGCCTGCAAGCCTGCCAGTCTTGCCAATCCTGCCTTTACCAGCAGCCCAGTCGCAGAGCAGCTGATTTTAGTGCGTGTGACTGGAGCTGCGGGACACACGTCTCACCAGGAGCCTGAAGCTGGTGCAGAGGCCTTGGGGGAGGTGACCACTTACCCCCTTGCAGAATTATTATTTCTTGTTTGGTACATATAATATATCTCTCTATAATGTATGTATTTTAAAAGAAAGGTGTAGGCGTGATTTTTCTTCTGTGAGGTCTCTGTGGAAAATAAATGGAGGGGGTGTTCAGCTCAGGGCAGAGATTTGTAAGAGAAAAATGGTTCTGTGGTTTAGAAGGCTGCTCTGTGCCTGCCGCGGGTGCCTTGGGACCTGTGTGCCCTCAGTGAGGGTTTGGGTTGATGCAGGTGGCACCTGGGAAGTGCTGGGTAGGGGTGGGGGATGCATCCCCTGTGCTCAGCGGTACTGAGGCATTTTGTCGGAGATCCAGAGAGCTCTACGCTCTGCCCCTTCTTTGCCCTGTGCCTTGAAAAAGAAAATTTTAGGGCACCTGGGTGGCTCAGATGGTTAAGCGTCTGCCTTTGGCTCAGGTCATGATCCCGGGGTCCTGGGATCGAGTCCCGCATTGGGCTCCCTGCTCAGCGGGGAGCCTGCTTCTCCCTCTGCTTCTCTATCTCTGTCTCTTATGAATAAATAAATAAAATCTTTAAAAAAAAAAAAAAAGAAAAGAAAAAGAAAATTTTAAAATGCCATATTTCTAAGAACACGACTTTATATTTGAAGTTTTTTTTTTTTTTTTTTACGTTTTAACCAAAGAGAGACTGGAATAAATATTTGATGACCATTAGTAGAAACTAAAAGGCTTTTTGTTTTTTTTTTAAACCCTGATCGATGGGTCACAGTTACTATCTTCCATCTTTTTAAAATCAGAATACACATATTAGTAGGTCAATTTTGAAAACTTTTCATTTTGTAATAATTGTAGATTCATAGGAAGTTGCAGAAAAGGTACAGGGAGGTCCTGCAGATATGGTTAATTTTTTTTCAAAACGAAAATATCTTTATCTTTTTTTTCTGATTACATATAGATGATGTATGGTCCTTATAAGAATTTCAAACAATACCCAGAGTGTAAGTGGGAAGTGAAAATCACCTGGCATCTTACTAGCTAGAGATTGCCATCACTAACACTCTGGGCCACCCTTCCATACATTTCTCCAGACACACACGAAGATGCCTACATCGTTTGCCGTAACTGGTTGTATTAAGAAGCCTGTATTTCACACAATAACTTTTTTTAAATATGAGAAAGAAAAAGAAAGAAAATGGCTCATTTGGAACTCTGCTCTGGCTTTCAGCCCTTTTTTTTTTTTTTTAAGATTTTATTTATTTGAGAGAGAGAGAGAGCACTAGAGAGAGAGAGAGCGCTAGTATGAATGAGGGGCAGAGGGAGAGGGAGAAGCAGACTCCCCGCTGAGTGGGGAGCCCGCCGTGGGGCTCGATCCCAGGACCTGGAGATCATGACCTGAGCCGAAAGCCGACGCTTAACTGACTGAGCCACCCAGGCACCCCCAGTCCTAACTTTTGATTGTTCTATTTATTTGCTGATCTTGTCTGTCCCCCACCCCCGCCCCGTCTTTTTGTGTTAAAATTTTCTAAGCTACAGACAAGTTAAAAGCCTAGCACTGTGAATATCCATATGCCCTTCACCTAAATTCACCAATTATTGCCTTTTTTGCTTTATTTCTCTTTATATAAACCATCGTGAACAATTTTTTATGAACCATTTGAAAGTAAGCTGCAGAAATCATGACATTTCACCCCTTAACACTTCAGTATGCATCTCCAAAAAATAAGGACATTTTTTTTCTACAAAACTACAACACATAGTTGTAAAGGGAAGTGCTCCGTTTTTTCCTTTTTATATGGGAGAAAACCCAGTTTTCCCTATTGTGTGTTTCTTTCCTGTGAATCTCCTTTACTACTAACATAAAACACTTCATTTCTGACACTTCTGGTCACCAAATGTGTGGACGTTTTCCTCCACACCAGGCAACTCTCTGTGACACAATCTGGGTGTCCTGTAATTTAATTCAATTCTGACACTCTCTACCCAGAGACAGTGTCATATCCCACAGGTTAAGGGCTTAGTCCCACGGACTGTATCCTTCCCCCTCTACAGAATTCAGGGAAGCACTTACGTTTACCAGTTTATTAAAAATACATTAAAAGATACAAATGAGCAACCAAATGAAGTGATACGTAGGGTGAGGTCTGGGAGGCTCCGAGTGCGGAAGCTTCTGTTCCTGTAGAATTGGGGTGTGTCACCCTCCCCGTATGGATGTATCTGCCCATCTGGAAGCTCTCTGAACCCCATACTTTTGGGATTTTATGGAGGCTTCCTCACATAGGCATGATCAAGTATTAAGTCCATTTCCAGCCCCTCTCCTCTTTCTGGAGGATGAAGGAGGGGGGCAGGGCTGAAAATTCCTGGCTGCTAATCAAGGTTTGGTCTTTCTGGTGACCAGCCACCACCCAGGAACCATCCAAGGAGCCCACCCAGAGTCACCTCATTAAGACAAAAGATGCTCCTAGTGCTCTTATCACTTAGGAATTTTTATAAGGCTTTTAGGGGCTCTGTGTTGGGAACTGGGGGCAGAGACCAACATATGTATTTCTTATTATTTCATAACAGTGGATGCATGGATTTTTTTTTCCCAATGTGTTCTAATCCACAAAAGTTGCTCAAATTATCTGAAATGTAGCCAGTGGGAGACCTTTCAAGATGGCTCCAGGGACGCAGTGAATGTAATGGATGTATATAAGCTGAAAAGTGAGGGGACCATGGTTAGTGTAGCAAGTCAGCGTCCCAAGACTTTGGGATTACTTTTTTTAAAAATTTATTATTGTTATGTTGATCAGCATACATTACATCATTAGTTTTTGATGCAGTGTTCCATGATTCATTGTTTGTGCATAACACCCAGTGCTCCATGCAGAATGTGCCCTCTTTAATACCCATCACCAGTCTAACCCATCCTCCCACCCCCCTCCCCTCTAGAACCCTCAGTTTGTTTTTCAGAGTCCATCGTCTCTCATGGTTCTTCTGGGATTACTTTTAAGGTCTCACATTCTCCATTTCAGAATGGTGATGGTGATGTTAATACTTCTGATGAAGGCACCTGTCAAACACTTCATGTGCATTTTCTCACTTAACTCCTGCAACTGTTGTTATCCCCATTCTGTAGATGAGGAAATTGAGGCCCAGGAAAGATTAAGGGAGACCCAGGGAGGACCAGGGCCACACTGAATAAATGATGGAATGAGATTTTTAAACTCAAAGCCTATGGCTTTCACTGCTATGCTAATAATATAGTGTAAGTGTAGATTCTCTCCTAGGGCAGACTTGCAGGGGGAACTTCAGCTCGGGAAAAATATAGAGGATTTACCTCTTCATGTTTCTTCTCAAAACTACTTTCAGAAACTACCCTCAGTGGGCCAGTCAGACTCCAATTGCTTAAATAAAACAGGCCAGGAGTTCTTGAATATATTTAAGGAAGTTAAGGAAAATTAAGTATTATTTTTAAAAGATATGTTTTTATTTTAACACTAATATAACCAATTCTGAAAAATTGAAGTTCCTGGAAAGATCATCTGCATCTCATACTCTTGCCAATTACTTTAAACATTTTTGTGTTTCTCTTTTTAGTATTTTTTGAATTCTAATTTTTAATTAGATTTGATCATAGTGTCTCTAAAGTGTTGTGTCCTATTTTTTTATCTAGCAAGCAAGCAGTTGATCTTTTTTATTTTTATTTTTATTGGAGTATAGTAGACATGCAATGTTATGTTAGTTTCAGGTGCACAACAATGATTTGACAATTATATACATTACAAAGTACTCACCACAATAAGTGTAGTTACCATCTGTCACCATACAAAGTTATTACAATATTATTGACTATATTTCCCATACTGTACTTTTCATCCCTGTGATCTTAAGTTTGTACTTCTTGATCCCCTTCACCTATTTTGCCTAACTCCTACATCCCTTCCCTCTGACACCCACCAGTTTGTTTTCTGTATTAATGAGTCTGTTTTTGGTTTGTTTGTTTGTTTTTTTTAGATTCTACATATAATATTCCACATATAAAGCATATGGTATTTGTCTTTTCTGATTTATTTCACTTAGCATAATACCCTCTAGGTCTATCCATATTGTTGCAAATGGCAAAATTTCATTCTTTTTTATGGCTGAGTAATATTCCATTCTATCTATCTATCTATCTATCTATCTATCTATCTATCTATCTATGTATGGCTGAGTAATATTCCATTCTATCTATCTATCTATCTATCTATCTATCCATCCATCCATCCATCTATCCATCCCACATCTTATTTATGTGTTCGCTTATTGATGGGCATTTGTGTTGCTTCTATACCTTGGCTATTATAAATAATGCTGCAGTAAACATAGGGGTGCATATATCTTTTCAAATTAGTGTTTTGTTTTCTTTGGGTAAACACCTAGTAGTGGAATCACTGGATTGTATGGTGTTTCTGTTTTTAATTTTTTTAAAAGATTTATTTATTATTTATTTGAAAGAGAGAGAGTGCACACAGGGGGAGGGGCTGAGGGAGAGAAGAACTCAAGCAGACTCTGCACAGAGCACGAAGCCCAGTGCGGGGCTTGATTACAGGACCCTGAGATCACTACCTGAGCCAAAACCAAGAGTCAGACACATAACTAACTGTACCACCCAGGCGCCCCTCTTTTTAATTTTTTGAGGAACCTCCATACTGTTTTCCATAGTGGTTGCACCAATTAAGTTTCCCACCAACAGTGCATGAGGGTTTCCTTTTTCCTACATTCTTGCCAATACCTGTTATTTCTTGACTTTTTGATACTATTCTGGCTAGTGTGAGGTAATATCTCGTGGTGGTTTTGATTTGCATTTCCCTAATGATTAGTGACATTGAACATCTTTTCATGCATCTGTTGGCTATCTAAATCTTCTTTGGAAAAATGCCTGTCCTGGTCCTCTGACCTTTTAGAAGTCAGATTATTATTATTATTCTTTTTTTAGTATTGAGTTGTAGGAGTTCTTTATAAATTTTGGACATTAACTCCTTATTGGATATATCATTTGCAAATATTTTTTCCCTTTTGGTAGGTAGCCCTTTTGTTTTGTTGATGGTTTCCTTTGTTGTGCAAAAGCTTTTTAGTTTAGTCCCAGTTGTTTATTTTTGCTTTTGTTTCTCTTGCTTGAGGAAACAGATCCAGAAAAATATTGTTAAGGCTGATGTCCAAGAGATTACTGCCTACATTTTCTTTTAAAAGTTTTATGGTCTCAGAGTGCCTGGGTGGCTCAGTCGTTAAGTGTCTGCCTTCAGCTCAGGTCATGATCCTGGAGTCCCAGGATTGAGTCCCACATCGGGCTCCCTGCTTGGCAGGGAATCTGCTTCTCACTCTGACCCTCCCCCCTCTCATGCTCTCTCTCTCAAATAAATAAATAAATCTTTAAAAAAAAAAGTTTTATGGTCTCAGGTCTTACTTACATTTAGGTATTTAATCTATTTTGAGTTTATTTTTGTGTGTAGTGTAAGTTGTCCAGTTTCATTCTTTTGCATGTAGCTCTCTAGGTTTCCCAGTACCATTTACTGAAGAGACTTTTTTTCCATTGTATATTTTTGCCTCCTTTCTCATAGATTAATTGACCATATAAGCATGGGTTTATTTCTGGTCACTCTATTCTGTTCCATTGATCAATGTGTCTGTTTTTATGCCAGTACCCATACTGTTTTGATTACTGTACCTTTGTAGTATAGTTTGAAATCAGGGAGTGTGATGCCTTCAGCTTCGTTCTTCTTTCCCAAGATTGCTTTGGCTATTCAGGGTCTTTTATAGTTCTATACAAATTAGGATAATTCATTCCAGTTCTTTGACAAATATTAATAGTATTTTGGTAGGGATTGAATTGAATCTGTAGATTGCTATGAGTAGTATGGACCTTTGAATAATATTAATTCTTCCAATCCATGAGCATGGTATATCTTTCTATTTATTTGTGTAGTCTTCAGTGTCTTTCATCAGTGTCTTATAGTTTTCAGAGTTTTGGTCTTTTACCTCCTTGGTTAAACTTATTCCTAGGTTTTTTTTTTTCTCTTTTGATGCAATTGTAAATGGGATTGTTTTCTTAATATTTATTTCTGCTAGTTCATTATTAATGTATAGAAATACAACAGGTTTCTGTATATTAATGTTATATTCTGCAACTTTACTGAATTCATTTATTCTAACAGATTTTTGGAGGA
Source organism: Mirounga leonina (assembly GCF_011800145.1). NCBI lineage: Eukaryota > Metazoa > Chordata > Mammalia > Carnivora > Phocidae > Mirounga > Mirounga leonina. The sequence continues at coordinate 56,138,560 of NW_023270807.1, read as the reverse complement.
TCCTTTAGGGTTTTCTATATGCAGTATCATGTCATCTACTAATAATGACAGTTTTACTTCCTCTTACCAATTTGGATGCCTTTTATTTCTTTTGTGTGATTGCTGTGGCTAGGACTTCCAGTACTATGTTGAATAAAAGTGGCAAGAGTAGACATCCTTGTCTTGTTCCTGATCTTAGAGGAAAAGCTTTCAGCTTTTCACCATTGAGTATGATGTTAGCTGTGGGTTTTTCATATATGGCCTTTATTCTCTTGGGGTATGTTCCCTCTATACACACTTTGTTGAGAGTTTTTTATCATGAATGGATGTTGAATTTTGTCAAATACTTTTTCTGCATCTAAAAATAAAATTTTTGATGACAAAAACCTACTAGAACTTTCATTTCCATAAGAATCAATAATTAATTTTTGTTACTCCAGTTTTTAAAAGGGGTCTAGATAAAATGTACCAAATGCTCAGGGAGGGGGGTGGTCTAGAGGGAAAGGCAGAGGTACAAACAGTAATATTATAAGAAGAGGGGAATATACACTGTACAGTGGAAGCTTGGAGGAAAGGAAGTGATGGTTGCACCTTGGGGAAATAGTTCACCAACAAGGTGAAATTTGAACTAAATATTTTAGGATGGATATGACTTGGCAGAGGTTGGGGGAAAGGATTCCTATAAAAGGTAAAGCGTGTACAAAGTCAGAGAGGTGGCAAAGACTTTGATGTGTTTGGGTGTGGACAGTTGGAATTCAGAAGACTGGAGGGGTTGATAGCAAGGAGGCTGGGCAGGCGGGCAGCAGCTAGAAGGTATGGGCCTAGACTGCTATGTGGAAGGGGTTAGAATAGACCCATTAAAAACCACTGGGTAATTTTGAGCAGCAGAGATCTTGTATCTCATTTGCATTGCAAACAGTTTCCTCTGATGCCAATGTGCAGGGTAGAATCCATCTGCAAATGACAAGAGTCCTGAAGGGGATGTGTTAGGATGATATGGGTGGTATAAAGAGTTAATCTGAAACAGGTGCTATGTTATATGGTAAATTTACATCTTTAGTGTACAAATTACAAGAATGTCTGATGTACCAGCAACTTTTAGAGGTATGTGACATTTCTCCTGGGCAACATCAAGGGAAATGTCTAGTGCCTGGCCAAGGAGTGGGGGCAGCAAATGTCACTCTAATTCCCAGTGTTCATAAAGTATGTGACTCCCTCACCCTGACTCCACCCCATCTGGGACCATGTCCTCTGAGACACTGTAAGATTCTAGCACGAGTGTGAATCAAAGGGGAACTTATCACAGATACAGAGTTCTGGGCACCATTCCTGGGATTCTGATCTGAGCTGGGGCCCAGGAATCTACATTTTAGCTGGTACTGGAGTTGAATCTGTTAGATGCATGTTCTTACACCTAAGTGTTATAATTTCTGGGACCGCTTGTTTGCAGTGTAGTGGTATTAAGCATTATTTAGGCATAAGCTGGTGGGTTTCAGATGAGGTCTTTGGTTAGTAGCCTGGCCAATGTGAGCCTTATTACGGTTTATTTTCACTGTTTTGCATCTGTGGCTTGTTCTTACATTATAACTAGACGAACTGTTACCAGGATCATTTCAGCACTACCTCTCCTCTCTGGTCTTTTTTGTAACAATATACCAGAGCTCATGATAAAATCTATGGGAGTAAAGTAATATCTTCATGTGAGGTAAATCCTTTTTTTTTTCCTTCAAAAGTGACTATTTATGGTCTTAAAGAGTTTATGTGCTGAGTTCATTCACTTGAACAAGTACAGCCAAGATCAAATATAGGGTTGAAATGTTTGTTTGTTAACCATACAGTGAAATTTAAATAAAACATTGCTTTTCTCTTTTTAAAATTTACTCTGCTTAGAATTATTTTGGTGGAAAACTTTCTGCTCAAGGGAAAATGCCTTGGATCGAATATAATCATGAAAAAGTTTCTGGCACAGAATTCATAATTGACTTTCTGGAAGAGAAACTTGGAGTGAATTTAAACAAAAACCTTGGCCCTCACGAAAGAGCCATCTCCAGAGCAGTGACCAAGATGGTGGAGGAGCACTTCTACTGGTGAGTCCCCTGGGTGTGCTGGGTGAGTGCCCAGGGCCTGTCCCTGGCCTTTGGACTAAGCCCAAGTTCTGTTTCACTTTTCAGACACTCCCCAACCTCTTCAAAGTTTTCTGCATTCTGACTGATTTAGGGGTCAAAGTTATGACCATTAAGTTTCTAGGTATCTAGACCAAGAGTAGACCTTTTTTATAGAGGCCCAGCTAGCACATATTTTAGGCTTTGTTTTAGGCCATGACTCTGCTTTCGCTCCTTAAACTCTGCCATTGTCATGCAAAAGCAGCATGGATGAATGACACGGAAATGATGAGCAGGACTCTTTCAACGAAACAATAAAAACACTGACATTTGAATTTCATTTAATACAAAATGTATTCTTCTGACTTTTTCCCCCAACCATTAAAAATGTATTTAAAAAAATTTTTTTAACTTTTTAATTTTTATTATTTATTATTTATTTTAGAGAAAGAGAGAGAGAGAGAGAGAGAGAGCAAGTGGGTCGGGGGAGGGGCAGAGGGAGAGAGAGAGAGAATCTCAAGCAGGCTCCACTCGGAGCTTGATCTCATGACCCTGAGATCATGACCTGAGCTGAAAACAAGAGTTGGACACTTAACTGAGCCACCCAGGCCCCCCTCCAACCATTTAAAAATATAGAAACTTCTTAGTCTTTGGGCTGTGTTTTGCTGACCCCTGATCTAGACTGCAGCTCACTGAGGTGAGGAAGATATTTCAACTGACTCTGCCCTTTACCTGCACAAATTGCGGAAGTAAAATACTATTACATCAGACACCTAGAGGAGGGAACAGAAGACTAAGTCAGGATAGAAGTCTTAGGTGAAATGAATTATTCAAGCTTTGTAAAATTATCGTCAGTTTTCCTTAGACGACAAGAGTTTCTCTGTGTTCCAGAAGTCAAGTGTACTAGTGCTTTCTGAGTATCTTTGTCCCGCCTGGCTGACTCCTAGGTTATGTCCCTTGTCTGAACCATCATGCGCTGTGTGGAGGAGTTGCCCGTGTTCTGCATGTGGTATGGTTGGTGTTGGCTAGGACCTGTGAGTTAAACAGCTACAGGTCTTCTTGGTTTACAAACTCATTGTCATGTGGGCTTTTTCTTTGCCTTTCATCCATTTTCTGGAGTTTTAGCACCTTTTTGGACACCCCAGTAGGTAAGAGAAATTTTCTTCCTGATTTCTCTAAACTTTTCTTATTCCAGAGATTTAATTAAGAATTGTTAAGCCCACTTTTTGGACATTCATTGTGACTCCTGGGTCATTGCTCACCCAGTAGCTTTCACCTCCCCCACTGAGAGATACCCACTCAGTGAAGGGTTGATTGTAGCAGGTTCTTCCCCATCACCTTCCGATCTCATCAATCGGCTTTCTTTCTAAATGGAAACTTGCTTGTTCTTTCTAAACAGAAAACTTGCTGTTCCCTCTCTTGGATTTTAAGTGACTCTCTATTTCTCTTTCTGCTTGCAGTTCTTGCCCAGTTTATTCCAGGGCAGACCTGAAGTGCCGCTTCTCTTCCCCCTCTCACTGTAGAGGTGAGGGGGTGGGGGGTGGGAGCAAGGAGGGAACCCGGCAGAGAGTGGAGGCAGGGGTGCAGATTAGCCTGGAAGTCATCACAGACTCTGTGTTCCTGGAATGAACCTGGTCTTTTCTTGAGGATACCTGTGGAGAACTGCTGGGACTCCCATCTTCTAGAGTGCAGGGGTTAGAGTGTGGGCCAGACGGATGACTGCATGTGCTGTCCTGAGCCTCAGGGAAAAGTCCATGGGACAGAGCCCATCTTCCCTCTTGCCAGGTTCCAGTCCCCACTTTGCAGCAATTGAGGGAAATGAAGAACCAGCACAGGGCCACCCAGACCCTCCCTCTGTGCCTTCTTTGGATGCAGTCCTCCAAAGTGCTACCTTGTTTGACTGATGGGCCCATTAATGCGGAGAGCTCTTGCTTTGTGAGCTAACTGAAAAGACGCTGAAAGTCACCTTTCATTTTCGTTAGTACTTGTGCTACAACTCTTTGATTTTTATAGTGGTTCATGAAATGTATATTCTAGTCAGAAAGACTTTGATCCAGCAAGACTCCCAAGAACCACTTGTCCCTGCTTTTGGCTCTGGGTGTGCAGACGTTCTAGTTCTATATATTTACTCCCTGGTAGAAGTTCATCTTCTGCTCTTTCCCTCCCCTTCTCTCCCTGCACCAGCCCCAGCTAATACTTGATGGGAGGCAGCTATTGGTGGGGGAGGGAAGGGTGGGAGGGGTGAGTGGGAGAGTTGGGAGGTGGTACCCTGCTAGGGAAGAATCTTAATTTTATGGACCATAAAAACCCAAGTGCTTGGGGGAGTTGCTTAGGTCACACAGCGACTCTTTTAAGGATAATTTTGTTTCTCTAATCAACTTTTTGATTACAAAATACATTTTCAGAGGGGGGCAGTTAGCTACTATTTCTCATGTGTTTCTCCTCAAAGGTTAATTGGAAAAAGAAATAGTGAAGGTGGGAGGTCAGATCTTGACAGAGATATAAATGGCCAGTGAACTTTCAAAAAAATTCCTAATTCCTTCAATTCCCTTTGGTTCCTAGCAGCAAAAGGAAAACAAGCCTTCCTCTGTTTCATAAGGTTTCCTAACCTTTAGCTATGTTCTTGCTTTGGAGAGACCTTGAACAGGCTTTCCCTAGAGTTCTAAATCCCAAAGGAGAAAAGACGCCTGTCCCTCCAGTAAGAAAATGTCTGAGAAGGAGAGTATGTGGACACTATTCATCAGGTTCCTCTCCTGCTTCCCCCTTTCTTATCTCAGAGGCCACACACAAAATGTGCATCCATGGAAACTGGGGCCAGCATGAGAAATGGACCACCATTTGTAGAAAAATATAAGGATGAGCTTTTCATGAGAGCTTGTTAAATTCTGACAATCCATGATCTCCAAGGTTGTATCTGTGTTTATAGTGGTGCAGGAGATGAAATCAATTGTTTGACTCCATTGATTCGAATTATCTGGAGTTTTCAGATATGTTTATTTTGGTCTGAATCTGTAAAAACTCTCCAGGTATGATTTTCTGAAAAGCAAAGACAATGGAAAACTGGCATTTTTACATAAATACCATCCCATCATCCCAAGGCTCTAATTCTGGTTTGTTCAAATAAGCACACTCTGGTTTGTTCAAATAAGCACACGCTAGAAAGAGGTTTTTCTTGAACTTGAAATCCATACCAGCCTGTTCCACTTGCATGACTATTATTGAATATGAGGAAGACAGGTTTTTATCCTCTTTGTTCCACTGAGTGCTTAAGTTAGATCCAATGCAGGCAAGTTGGTATGAAGGGCAGTACGAGAGACATGGGGTCAAATTAGTGGAATGAAATCGAGCTTTGGGAACAGACACTACGGCTTCTTCTGTATGACACGTTAGTGTGGTAAGAGTCTTGTAGGGAGGCGTGAGGGCACTGTGGCAAGCCATCTAGTCATACCACTTTGATCCATTAAAATATAGGTGTTAGAACAGGGAATTCAAATTTGCTTCTAGGTTGGCCATGATTTTTAAATTCTGAATTTGGCTTTTGGTATAGTTTCACTGAATGGGGGAGGTAGGATCCTTTGACTTACCCAAGATCTTATCTAAAAACCAGGAGTCTCTCTCTCCTTAATGACTTAAAATGACTTACCCAAGATCTTATCTAAAAACCAGGAGTCTCTCTCTCCCTGATTACAATTGGATTAATGTGTTTCACTCTTCCCTGCTCCCCCTGCCCCTAATTTCAGATGTAGTGAGAGCTCCTGTTGGGAGGGGGTGGTCTAGGGCCTGTGCAACTCGGTGAAATCACAGAAGCTTATCATACACTCCTGCACCCCATGCGTTTAAAAGACAAGCAAACAATGACAGGGATGGAGCAGGACATGGAGAAAGGCGTCCATGGTCAGGAAGGCCACATGCTAAGGCTCACTCATCAAACAGTAGATTGCCATGGTTTGCACTTTCCCACATGTTAATATCATCTCTACTATGGGCCAGGGCTCCTGTTAGGTTATAAGGAGAGATATCTTCATTGAAACATCAGGGGTCGGCTCTTCTTTCCTGTCTTCTTGACCTCCTTTAAAAATATTGAACAGTATTTATTCTTCTGTTCTGACTAAGGTAATCAATCTTTAAGAGAAACCTTGACCCCATTTTGCAGAAGAGATCAGGTGCATCAGTTGTTTAAAGGAAATGAGTATCAGCTTTCTGGAAGAGGTTCTCAGAATGATGACTTAATTGTTCAGCCTCGTCTAGTTTCCAGTTTGGCCCTCCTTGCCCTCACCAGCTCATGATTCATGACTCCTTGTGCAGTGGGCCTCTTCCGAGTAGAGAGTGACATGGATCTCAGAAGGGAACAGTCAGCCCCTTCTTCATTCTTCAAAGGCATTTCTCTTTTTCCTTCATTCTATTTAAATATTGTCAACGCTTAGAAACACTACTTAGCAGTAGCTGGCTCAGAAGTGAAGCTTTTTTACATGTCAATCAATAATTCATTCTTTCAGTAAACTTAATGAATGACTGACGCCTAGTGGCCAGACTCCATGCTGGATGGGGGGAAGTGAGGCAGTAAGACGCTGTCTCCATCCTCTGGTGACTCCCAGGCCGAGGGAGACGTCGAGCCATCGTGACGGTGGGTGCTGGGGGAGAGTTTGAAGAACTGAGGAAAGGCAGCCAGCACCTGCTGGAGTGATGAGGGAAAGGCTTTCCCAGAGGAGATGGTATCACAAACGAAGTGAGGGACCGTCAGTGGTGGGTGAAGGGGCTGGACGCCAGGGGAAAGATTAGGATATCTAGGCAGAGGGAGCAGCATCTGCAAAAGTTCAGAGGTAAGACCGAGGAGCCTGGGAAGGCACTTGTAATTCTGTGTGGCAGGTGCACAGGAGGCGGGAGGGGGGGGGGGGGGCGGCGATGGGGCCAGAGAATGGCCAGCTGAGTGTGAGTCAGACTGTAGGGAGCGGGGGCAGTGTGCCGAGCTCAGGAGCTAGGGGGCTTCATGAATGAATCCAAGAAGCAGCCTGATAGGACTAGATTTGTGTTTTAGGAGCTCTTTGTGACTGCCTTGGGACAAATGGATTTCTGAAGGGCCTTAGGGGATGTCAGGAGACCTGTTAGGAGGCCACTGTGCTCAGGGCCAAGAAATGATGAAGGGCTGAGCTACATGCTAATTGAGTTGGAGAAAAGGGCAAATTCACAGGGTGACTAGCTATCAGGAGCGAGGGATAGAGAGCAGTGAAGAATGAGTCCTGGGATTCTTTCTGGCTTGGGTGAGGAGAAGCAGATTTGAAGGGAAGGAAAATCATGAGTCCAAGTTTGGAAATACGGGTTTGCAGTTCCTGAGGACCCCTCACATGGATCCCTGGGTGTCAGGACAAAGGTCTGGGCTGGGTGTAGGTTTGAGAATCATCAGTGTGAAATCTCAGGTGTGAATTAGATCATGCCACAAGTGTGGAGTAAGAAATAGGAAGAATAGTGATGAAGATCTTGGGAACATGCACGATGTGGTGGGAAAAGCAGTAGAGATGTAAGCTAAGGGAGAGCTCTTCTATGAAAGACACGGACAGTGTCACATGTTGCAGACAGTTAAAGAAAGAGAAATATACAAAGAATGTTTAGGGGCACCTGGGCAGTTCAGTCAATTAAGCATATGACTCTTGATCTCAGCTCAGGTCTTGATCTCAGGGTCATGAGTTCAAGCCCCGTGTTGGGCTCCTTGAAAAGAAAAAAAAAAAAGAAGGAATGTTTATTTGGATTTTGCAACAAGGAGGTATCGTTGATTTGGGTAAGAGTAGTTTTAGTCAAGTGTTCATAGTTTGCCGGAAGCTTGGTTATGGAAGGAGGTGGATTCTTGGTTTTAAGGATTTGGAAGCATGTGTAAATGAGGTTTGCTGCCTATAGTGATTAATTTAGGATTCCATGAATTACCCATTTTCTTTGGTGTTTAAAATTTGTACCCACTTCATAGGGATTGACCCTTACAGAGCCTGGCTGGCCCTCATTTGCTTCTCTTCACTGACACTGGGCTGCAGTATTAGGCACAGGGAGTGAAAGAGGAAAGAAATCAAGAGCAGGGTGGGAAAGAGAAGAGAGGAAGACCAGATAGTTTCTCAGGTTACCTCTAGCTGCAAAATTCCAGATCAACCCAGTGTTCCTCCTTCTGTGCCCTCTATTCCACCCACTAATGGAGGTAGAGAACCTTACGCCATTGCGTTAGTCGGGGTTCCTCCAGCTTAGCTGTGCGACCCAGGACAGCTGCCTCTTCCATCCCCATCTGCTACTTGAACCCATTAGTTGTGCAAAGCTCTCTGTCCATCACTGCATCCTCATCCTGTGCACATGCCCCCATTTCCTGCTCTATGGAGGAAACTGAAGTCACTTGGCAGGAACTCTGAACCTCTCTGCAGCCCCTTACCCCTTGCGACACTCTCCTCCTCTCTATCTCAGAGAAAGAGGTGTCTCTGCTTCTCTCCAACTGACCCTTCCAGCCTGGCCTTCTCACATTCTAACTTACCCTTGACCTGTGGATTCCCTAACACCACTCCTCACCCTAGCAACTTCCTTAGGTTGACTTCTCTCCTCTGACAGCTTTAGCACTCTCGCTGACATGCCCTCACCCACAAGTTCTCTATCCTGAGTCTAAACCTGTCTCCTGAGTTCTCAACCTTCTGGACATTCTCATTTGGGGGTTCCATGGGGCCTTCAAATGCAACAGCTTGATGTGTCCTTCATCATCTGCATCTGTCACACCTGGTGTGTACCCGCCCATATTGGTTAATGGCATTATCATCCACTCAAGTCATCGGCCTGAGAGAAAAGACTTAATCTCTCACTCAAGTCATCGGCCTGAGAGAAAAGACTTAATCTCTCCTTATACCTAATAGGTCAATAGACTCTTTTTCTCCTCTGCATTCTCTGTACACCCTCCCTCCGCCCCCATTGCCCTAGTTCTTAGGTCTTGCCAGAGTCTTCTAGCCAGCCTTCCTACTGGTGGTTTCTCCATTTCCAGCCTTTCCTTCACATTGCCTCAAACCTGATTACATTTCTTGTCTGCTTAAAACCTTTCAGTGGTTCACCTTTGCTTCCAAAATAGAGTTCATCACCCTTTGTCTCAGGCGCATCCAGATCTGGTCCTGGCCCACCCTTCCATCCTCTGCCCGGGCATCCTGTGCCCCCTGGCCGGTGCTCTTCACGCATACCCTTCCTCCTCTGCTCTGCCTGGTGAGCTTCTGCTCATCCCTCAGGATCACTTAGGCTTATGATGAAACCTGTGTCATTCATCTACAAAGAATGTATTTTTTCACATCAACCTGTCAGTTTAGAGCCACCACATTCCTCAGTTTTACTCTTTAGACACTTCCTGGATGCTCTTATGACCTGGTCATGCTTCTTTTGGGATAATTTAGTTTTATTCTCAGTTCATGGACTTGCAAAATAATCAAGGATGGTCTAGCTCTTTTATTGTGCCTTTCAATCCAGTACAACTTGAATCAAAGTGCTGAATTATTCTAATGGAATGAGAAAATTGATAACCTTAATTACTGCAGGTGTAAAAAGAAGAGCAAGTAGGAAAGTATTTAGTTTGCATGTTTATAAAGAATTTACCAGAGTAAATGTGAGATCTTTTATGTCAAAAGATCCATTGACTTCTCTGTCCGTATGTATTAGTTACCGTTGCGATGTACTTTTTCCTATTTTCAGCAAAATCCATTTCTTGACTCAATACTTTATTTTGAGAGACTTATAAAAAAGAGGTACACAAAGCTTTTTTTTTTTTTAAGATTTTATTTATTTATTTGACAGAGAGAGACACAGCGAGAGAGAGAACACAAGCAGGGGGAGTGGGAGAGGGAGAAGCAGGCTTCCCGCGGAGCAGGGATCCCAATGTGGGGCTCGATCCCGGGACCCCGGGATCATGACCCGAGCCGAAGGCAGATGCTTAACGACTGAGCCACCCAGGCTCCCCGACACAAAGCTTTCTAATAAGATTTGTAGGCATTATTTTAAAAAGGTGATAAAGAAGAGTTTTGGGTATAGTGCAGAGAGTTATGTTGAAATTGGTTGTAGGACTTTTCAGTAAAAATCAGGAATGCTTAAAAACTTTTAGAGAAATCTTCTGTTTCTTATTTTCTTTTTTATAGAGGAAAGAACAGTGGAAAGAATAGAATTATACAAAATGATCAACATTTCAGGGACTTTTTTTTCTTTAAAAAATTGAGGTGGCAAATAGCCATCATTTATTATAATTCCTTGTGTTTTCTCTGTAAAAATATTTTTCAGTCTTTTGATTTTTTTCAAAGTGGCCATTATTGTTCTATGAACCAACACTAGGAGGAGAGACGACTGCTAGTACATCTTTTTTGCTCGTTATGGGGTAAAACTAAAATATCTTCTGTTGGCACTCCCACAGCTACATTTTTCTCAGCCTTCAGTAGGAACCCCTTTTACTTTCTGTGTACCGACACTATTAGCCAGAGAGACATTCCTGCAGTCGCGTGGGTTCAGAGCCCCTAATCAGCCGAGGCCCGAGTATTGTAGCCGGCAGCCCACGGGAACTGAGTTGCTGCTCAGCTGGGTCTCCGTGTTCCATGGCCACACCTGGACAGGAGAGTTGGCCACAGGCACCACCCCGATGGGAAAAGTGACTCAGCTGAGTTCCTTCGGTCTTCGTATTCACTTTAGAGATCTGGAGCCCAAACTGAAATAGTTCTCCAGGCTTTCTGGAGAGCAAATCATATACATAATATTTATAATTTATATAGTTTATACCAACATGAGATAGGTATATCTACTCCCTAATCCTCTGTCAAAAAGGCAAAAGTTTTCTTTTTCAAACAACTCTTTGATATGGTAAAATCTAAAACGCATACACAAATTGTGCGAAACAAAAAGGTGCAGCTTAATTAATGAACACAGAGCATATATCTGCATACCCATTCCTCAGATCAAGAAAGAGAATGAAGCCAGCCCTGTAGTCCCTGTGCCTCCTTCCTGGTGTCCCATTGGGTACGCACGGTTCTGCCTCAAAACCTTTGGAAGTGCGTTTCTCCTGTTTTCTGTGGGGTTGCCTCAGAAGGTGCAGAAGCCGGCCTTGGGAGGTGGGGGGGGCGTGGATCTGAGGGCGGGGGCCCGGAGATGTTTGGTGGAATTGTAACATGGCATCGTTATCTGGATTTGTTCTAGTTTCTCTTACAGACCCGAAGTCTAGGCATTGGCCAGAAGCTGTTGTCATATCTGCAGAGACTGCTCTTTGTAAAGCTGCTCTGGCTCATTTCCTCTAGAGTGTGCTGACTTGTGACGCACTCACTGGAAATGGACTCTGAGGAGCTGACATACATCTGATGCCCAGTAGTAACCTGTTTCCACACAATTCCAGGACGTTAGCTTATTGCCAGTGGGTGGACAATCTCAATGAGACCCGGAAGATGCTCTCTCTTAGTGGTGGCGGTCCCTTCAGTAACCTGCTGAGGTGGGTCGTGTGCCACATAACGAAAGGAATTGTGAAGCGCGAGATGCACGGCCACGGCATTGGCCGCTTCTCAGAGGAAGAGATTTACATGCTGATGGAGAAGGACATGCGGTCCTTGGCAGGGCTTTTGGGTAACGTACCACACCTTCTATTCTCTATTTTATATCTGTACTTTTTTGCATGATTAGTAAAGCGCTGTTAGTTGACTGATTTAAAGTTTTATTTGGATTGGTTTCTTTGCTTCCACGTGTAGGTGGCAGTCCCACCATTTAACCCGACTCCCTAATTTTCAGGAGCAAATGTCTCTCTCCTTCGTCACTAGCATGAGCCAGGCTAGTGTGGCGAGGCCGGTGTGGAGAGGACACAGAGCGGGCCCCCAGCGGCTTGGAACGTGTTGTGAGCCAAGGGTGATTGTGAGCAAGGGAGCTCTTCCATTTATACACAGGCCAGGGTGACAGGGCTGCTTGTAAACACCTCTGCTGGAAGAGTCAACTGCGTGTCCGTGGCCATCAAGCCGGTTCTGACCCATTCCGCGTGCACCTGCCGCGTGTCATTTCTCATGCCTGAGTTTCCATTTGTGATCTTAGCGCTCTTCTTACGAGCGTGTTGTAGTTCTTCTGATTTTGCATTTACTGTGCACAGTGGGTTTCCCTGTGCTTGGGAAGCCCCTCCAGGAGGAGCCTGGGGCAGCATACGTGTGGGTGGGTGAGGCTGCTGAGAGTGGAGTTCGGTGTCTTCGCTCCCCTGGTTGGCTGGAGATGGCTGGGCTGATGTGCCTCTGTGCTGGGCGGAGCTCGAGTCTTACCTGTGTCAGTTCATAAACACATCATGTGAGTTCAAGAGCTTGTGTGTCGGAACTGATGGTTTCTCCTGGGGACAACTAAGGTCTAGGGAGCCAAGCCCGCTATGTGAGCAGTCACGTGACCTGGTCCTTTGGGACTGCTTATTTTGCCCGGGGAAGGTGAGTTTCCACCTAAAAGGCACCCTTACCTCCATTCTAGAGCATATTACGTTCCTCACCTCCTCCAGGAAGTGCGGTTAGGGTCTGTTTTGTTGAAACCCACGTGGGGCTCCCTCCAGGGTGACTCGTTCTGACTGGCTCCTTCCCTCTTCTGTACTCCAGATGTTTCCTGGACCTGGAGTGCCCCCCTGAACCCTGGGCTGCAGGGGAAGAGCCCAACAGCATATCCAGCTCTTGGCCAGCTTTGTTTTGGGGGGGTGGTTTGATGCTGACCAGACCTTCTGGTGCTTTGCCTTTCTAGGCCCAGAGGGGCCTGCCTGACGTAGATATGAGTGGAATTGGCCTCAAGTTTGCCTTGTTCCCGTGGAAACAGTCCTGGACTCACAGCCTCACAGAGCAGGTCTGCCACGGGCTGTTTCCTCCTTAGTGATGGCCCTACCTGCTCACTGCTTCCTTTCTAGCCCACGCTGTCGGAGCCCCAGAAGCCAGGCACTGAGGCCTCAGAGTTAAGCCAGAGATTATGCAGTAAAGTGCTGCTCTTCTCTAGAAACTTCACAGTGTTGGTTCCTTAACCAGGGAGGGCTGATTGTCACTTTTCTGGAATGCTTCTTCTGGTTGGGAGAACCAGGGAGCAGGGGGATAGCGATTCTCTGGTACTTAATGACTTAGCAAAATGCTTCTTCCCCGATTATGGTGGGGTGGGAGGTAGAGCTATTGTCGGCAGCTAGGTTGGATATCTGGCAAGTATTCCAAACAGCATCAAGTCTAGATCATTTCCTGAGATGAGAAATTGATTCGGCTATTTGAGGGCCACCTGGGTGGCTCAGATGGTTAAGCGTCTGCCTTCGGCTCAGGTCATGATCTCAGAGTCCTGGGATCGAGCCCCACATCGGGCTCCCTGCTCAGCGGGAAGCCTGCTTCTCCCTCTCCCACTCCCCCTGCTTGTGTTCCTGCTCTCGCTGTCTCTGTTTCTGTCACATAACTAAATAAAATCTTAAAAAATATTGATTTGGCTATTTGAAAAGCAGGAGTTTGCTGGAGTTCTATTCCACGTGGGAGCTCGGGGAACAGTCTAGGCTCTCATAGGAGAGGCACTTTTGCTGCCTTTGGGGAGAGAGAGGCTCCTTGGCTGAACATCAGAGGTTTTCTTACTAAATGAGGCAGAAAGCATCACCTCCCCCCTCACCTGGAGATATAGCTTACTTTTAAGGCCCAGGTGCCTGAGAGACTCAAAATGCATAATGACTTTTTGTTAAGTAGTTCAAGATTTGGGGAAATTGTCTAGGGATGTATTTGAGTCATCAGGATAAATTAATTATTGGTGTTTCAATTCAGTTGACTTCAAGGATTGAAGACCTTCTTTGGGGCAGGAGCTGGGGAATACAAAAGTGAATAAGAGATGGTCCCCTCTCTCAGGTAGCTTACTATCCAGTGGGAGAGACGAACTTATAAACCAGGAATAGGTGAATTATGGCCCATAGCTGGTGGCCTGTTTTTTTTTTTTAATGGCCTATGAGCTAAGAATCATTTTTATATTATTAAAATGTAAGGAAAAAAATGCAACAGAGATCAAATATGGCCCAGAAAGCCTAAAATATTTACCATCTGAAGCTCCATAGAATTTTGCTGACCTCTGCTCTAAATGAGTACCCACGTTCAAGTTGGGCTCTGACAGGTGTCATGACAGAGGTTTGTGCTTGGTGCCCTGGAGACACAGGAGTAGGGGTGAAATGGCAGCGAGAGTTTGGGAGGGCCAGAGAAGAGGCAGCAGGTGTTTTGGCCCCAGAAAGTAAACAGTTGTCCCAAGGAAGAAAATAGGGAAGGACCATCTGGGCAAATCATGAGAAAAGGAGTCACAAGTGAGGGGCATTTTGTAATCATGGTCGAAATGAAGGTTTAAAGGTAGTTTGGGGCCATATTATAAAAGGTAACAATTACGCTGAGATATAAAACATGTAGGTGGTGCAGACTTCTAATATTAGAGAGAAAGAGGCATATTTGTGATTCAGAAAAGTGGCTGTTGCTGTCATGGCAGACGGCTTGGGCCTGAGGGGTGGGTGGTAACGAGAGACTGAAGAGAGGCGGTACATATCTTTGGATGTAGTTTAAAAAATTGTGATTAAGTTCAAATTAAAATAAAAAATTAAATGCAAACAAAAAAAATTAGTTGAGAAAGATGATATCTTTGTGTTGGAAAGGAGACAAAATTATTATTTATAGAAATTAAGAGATTATGTAGCTAAAATAGGGGCACCTGGGTGGCTCAGTCGGTTAAGCATCTGCCTTCAGTTCAGGTCATGATCCCGGGGTCCTGGGATCGAGTCCTACATCAGGCTCCCTGCTCGGTAGGAAGCCTGCTTCTCCCTCTCCCTCTGCCTGCCGCTCCCCCTGCTTGTGCTCTCTCTCTGTCAAATAAATAAATAAAATCTTTTTTAAAAAAGAAATTATGTAGTTAAAATAATGGAGAATTGAAATTACAGTTAATGAGAGAGTTCAGTAATTTTACAAAATTACAGACATCCAGATGGCCAACAGACACATGAAAAGATGCTCAACATCACTCATTATCAGGGAAATGCAAATCAAAACTACAATATATCACCTCACAGCTGTCAGAGTGGCTAAAATTAACAACACAGGAAACAACATGTTGGTGAGGATGTGGAGAAAGGGGAAACCTTTTGCACTGTTGGTGGGAATGCAAATTCGTGCAGCCATTGTGGAAATCTGTATGGAGGTTCCTCAAAAAATTAAAAATAGAACTACCCTTTTTTTTTTTTAAGATTTTATTTATTTGAGAGAGAGAGAGAGAATGAGCGGTGGGGACAGGCAGAAGGAGAGGGAGAGAGAGAAGTAGACTCCCTGCTGAGCAAGGAGCCCGATGTGGGGCTCACCTGAGCTGAAGGCAGACGCTTAACCGACTGAGCCACTCGGGTGCCCCAAAATCGAACTTACCTATGACCCAGGAATTGTACTAGTGGTTATTTACCCAAAAAATAGAAAAACACTAACTAAAAGGGATACATGCACCCTTATGTTTATTGCAGCATTATTTACAATAGCCAAACTATGGAAGCAGCCCAAGTGTCCACTGATGGGGATGAATGGATAAAGAAGATAAATATGTATATAATGGAATACTATTCATCTATAAAAAGAATGAAATCTTGCCATTTGCAACACCATCGATTGAGCTAGAGAGTATTATAGTAAGTGAAATAAGTCAGTCAGAGAAAGAAATACCATAGGATCTCACTCATATGTAGAATTTAAGAAACAAAACAAAGGAAACTAGAGAGAGAGACAAACCAAGAAACAGACTCTTAACTATGGGGAACAAACTCATGGTTACCAGAGGGAAGGTGGGTGGAGGGATGGAGGAAATAGGGGATGGGGATTATAGAGTACATTCATCATGATAAAATAAACTAAAATAAAATGATAAAAAGTTTACAAAGTTACAAACATGTAAATCTTGATATCTCAAATAACTGATCAGGAAATATAGTTAAAAATTTCCATTTATAATAATAATAAATCAAAATATTAGAAATATGATGTATTAGAAATATTCAGGTCCTACAGAAATAAAATTAGATAGTCCTAATAAGAGATAGTAGGTTTTTTAGAAAATGGGGAGTATACCTTCATTCATTCATTTGAGAGTGATACCTCTGGAGCCAGAGGTCAAACCTAGCTCCATCACTTCCGAGCTCTGCAACCTTGGGCAAGTTTCTTAACTTCTCTAGGCCTCAGTTTCCTTATGTGTAAAATGGGGACAATAATGGTGAAAAGAAAAGTAGCACATGTAAAGTGCTCAGAGTAGTGCCTGCAGGTCGTAAGCAATCAAGCAACAAGCAAGTGTAAAACACAACTGCAGTGAGGACAGGAAGCAGAGGTCCGCGGTGCTGCGAGGGCTGATGATGCGGGGAGGGTTGCCCAGTGGTCAGTGTTAGTCTCCATTCAGTTCTGCATGTTCCCGTGTCCCCATGGGGCAGGTGTGTGCGTTGGAAGCAGAGATACGACCTGTAGTGGATGCCTGACTTTCACGTGTGCAAGAAGTGCGAATGCTGTCTATTTCTATCCCCTCCCCAAAGGGTGAGAATCAGAAAAGCATGGAAGACATAAAAATCAAGAAGAGAAAGGTTAGGTTTTTGGGAGGCAGTGTGGCTGGAGACAGGAACTCTAGTGGCCACATGAGAGAGGTATTTCTGGAGGCAGATCCCCCGGGGTTCGCATCTTGGGCTCCGCCACTTAGCAGCTGTGTGACTTCCCATGAACCACCTGAACTTTTTCATCACAAAATGGGGGTGAGAACAATGCGTCCAGCATAGAGTGCAAGGACTCAGTGAGCACTTCTGTAATGTACTTACTACAGCGTTTGGCACATAAACAATGCTGAAAAGTATTAGCTATTATCATTACCACTGTCACAAGTTTTGTATGTAACACGACTCCATGAAGAACATTGTTTTCTGAGAAAAAAGTCTAAGGAAACCTTTTCTCTGATTTTTACATGTATTAGTTAATTGTAGAAACTTGGGGAAGTTCAGAGGCACACAGAGAAGGAAACTAAGTCACTGTAATCTTATAACTTACTGCTTGCTAACCACAGTTGTCCTTTTGGTACACGTCTTTCCAATATTTTTATGTGTAATTTTGAATCATATAGATGTATTTGTGTAAATGCACACATACACATAATTTTCCAACCTGTCTTTTCCTCACTTAATATATTGCAAATATTTTTTCCTATACCATATAATGCTATGTGCCTGGTATCACATAAAACTGACGTAAATCTCATCAGCCTTCTGCCTCTTTTATATTTCTGTTCTACCATTAGTCCTGAGTCTACAGGTATGAACTTGAAGTGGAAGGGAAATAAGACAGAATGAATATAAGAAAATAAGAATATAGCTGTGTCCCACGTTAGCACAGAGATCCCCAGCTGTGATCATTTGATAGATTAAAATAAGAAAGAAGATGGAATCTGGTACACAGTAGAAGTAACACCACCCATTTGGCAGATGAAGAAACTGAGGCACAGAGAGGTTGAGTGGCTTGCCCACAGTTACACACAGTAAAAAGAGACATTGGTGAACAAGTTGATCACAGGCCTGAGCTGCTA
Organism: Mirounga leonina; assembly: GCF_011800145.1. Classification (NCBI taxonomy): domain Eukaryota; kingdom Metazoa; phylum Chordata; class Mammalia; order Carnivora; family Phocidae; genus Mirounga; species Mirounga leonina. The sequence continues at coordinate 56,120,930 of NW_023270807.1, read as the reverse complement.
GAGCTGCCACGCGATGAAGATACTGTTGCAAACATTTATAAAATGGCAAGACTTGTGAGAAGTACCACCTGGAGAAGTACTAGGTGCAAGGAGGGCGCTTTTGCGGGAGAGACTAGTGTGGTCAGGGAGGTTATGCAGGACTTCTTTGAGGACATGATACTTCTGGACTCTGAAAGATAAGCTGGAGTTAGGCAGGCATGTGTGTGAGGAGGAGGAATGGGGTGGGACGGGAGACCAGCTTGGAACATAGAAGGGGCATCACGTGTGAAGGCTCTGACATGAAAAGCAGCTGGAAGCCTTCAAGGAACGAAAAGATGGCTAGTGTGTTAGTAACTGTGAGAACCGAAGTGTGGCATGAGGTAGAGGTGGGTGGGGGGCTAGATCACACAGGTCTGCTATATCACTTAAATAATCTTGGCCTTTGTTCTAACAACAATGGAAGCTGTCAGAGGTTGAAATCGGGGAAGTGGCATGATGCCCTAGAGGGGCCAATAGTGGATGTGGGGTCCAGTGAGGAGGCTGTTGCAGTCCAGGAAAGGTAAGATGGTGTTGTGGGTTACAGCCATGGTGACAGAGGTGGACATATGATGGTGGTTTAGAGCTATATTCTAGAGACAGAATTGACTACAGTTTGGTGACTGTGTGTGGGGGGGGGAGAGGCGGGGATGAGAGGGCAGGGGTAAGGAATAACCAGGTTCTTGACATGAACACTTAGTGAACAAAGTAGCCATTCAGAATTGGAGAATGCTGGAGTAGAGGGGATGATCATGAATTTCAGGGGTGGGTACGCTGAGTCTCAGATCCCTGTGAGACAGGCATGAGTGGAGACAAAGCATAAGATAAGGGCGCCCTTTTTTTTCTTGACTCATTAAAAAAAATTTTTTTTTTAAAGATTTGAGAGAGCTAGAGCACGTGCGGGGGGAGGGGCGGAGGGAGAGGGAGAAGCAGACTCCCCGCTGAGCAGGGAGCCCGATGCGGGGCTTGATTCCCAGGACCCTGGGATCATGACCTGAGCCAAAGGCAGACGCTTAATGACTGAGCCACCCAGGCGCTCCATTTAAAAAAATGTTTTTTAAAAAGATTATTTATTTGAGAGAGAGAGCACTAGTGAGGGGAGGAAAGGCGGCCTCTTCAATCAGTACAGAAAAGACAAATTAATTCAGTAAAGGGTGTTGGGACAGCTGGCTGACCTTTTGGAACAAAATAAGTACAGTCCTCCTGACTTTATTCATACACCTGAATACATTCCAAATGGAGTAAGCATTTAAATGTAAAAAATAAACCATAAAGGTGTCAGGATAAAATATGGGAAACTTTTATATAATCTTGAACTTGGGAAAGTTTTTCTAAGTATGGTACCAAAGGAAGAAGTGACAAAAAGTTGGATTGCTAGATTTCTTGGGACAGATAAAACCACCTGGATGTCAATAATCACCATAAATAAAGTTAAAATTGAAACGGAAAGCTGGAAAAAACGTTTGCAACCTGTGACAAAAGAATTAATGTTACTATTTGAAGAACTTCTGCAAATCTGTAAGAAATGTGAATACTTGGAGAAAAGTGGACAAAAGACATAGAGAATTTGCAAAAATGACACACGTGATGAATAAATATATGAAAAATGTTGAACCTCTTTAGTAATCAGAGCAATGCAAGTTAACAAAGGAGGCACCACTCTGTCCATCAGATGGGCAAAGTTTTGTTTGTTTGTTTTGTTAATGTGATGAACTGGTGGGGGTGTGAAGGAGGCCCTGGCATACTGTACTGATAGGAAATAAAAACTAGGACATACTTTCTGGAGTTGAGTTCCACAGTTTAAAAGTCATAACATCTTACATATTTACTTATTAAATAATTCAAAAAATCAGGAATTAAAGCTTTGAACCTTAACAAGAAGAAATAGGGAGAAATGTCAAATTCTGTACTTAGGTCCCCAGATTGAATTGCACAAATATAGGGGGAGGGACATGTGAGAAAGAGACTTCAGGATTTTAGTGGTTTTCATCCTCTGGATGTCACCAGTGTGATGGACTGTCAAAAGGCTAATAAAAACCTAGCCTGTTTAATGCAGCGTAGTGTCTATAGACCTATCTATAAAAAGGATTGTAATACTGAAACATTAAAATCTGAGCAGTTATTAATAGTGTGGGTCCCTGGTTTTTGTTTGCGATGGTAATGGGAAACTAAAGTTATTTAGGTAGAAAGGCATTTGCAATTTTCACTGCTTTCAGCTCTTTAGGTGCCCACTTGCGGGTCATTTGTGAGTAATTGGCATTTTTCTCTAGAATGGTATCATTCCATCAGTTCTCTTTGGTCACAGACATACCTAAAATTATTATTACTTCAGAATATGTTCTAAAGGGCTAAGCAGTGATCTGTGGTGTCAGGAGTTGGGAGTCCAGTGGACTAAGGTTCCTAGTTGTAAAACAGCTTGGGACAACTAAAGGTTTTTTTTTTTAAGGGTACAAAGTTAAATGACGACAAGGAGAAGGTCAAAACACTCGACTCATAATTTGCTTCTATATAGGTAAGAATGGAAATCCAAACTAGGTGAGAAGGTCGCAAGAGAGCACTTCAGTATTTTCAAACAACTAAAAGACTAACAAGCAAACTAATTATTTGAGCGTTATTTTGTATTAGTTTCACACTAAGTGTAATGTTAGGCTCTTGGGAAACAAAGATGAGTAAGAATGGTCTCTACCTTGAAGAAGCTTATAAACCAGTAGCACTTAAGTCTCTAGGTCCAAACAATGTCCTAGGATGTGAAAAATTTTCCATGTGATCTTGGAAGTTTGAATGTAACCCTTCAGAAACAGGAAGAATGGGAACATATCAGAAAAGAGAGATAGGAAATTGTCCCCATTTCCAAAAGGGGAGGGAGAGGTAGATTCTGATAATGAAATAAAATACTAGAATGAATTATTAGATAGATGGTTAGTTTTCACAAAGAACTATCTTGGTTCATTGTGAATAAATCATACCAAAATGACTATTGTGTCTTGACTTGTTGGATTTACCAATTGGATAGACCATGTCTTGATTTATTCAAACCATTAGATACCATCTCTCAAGATATTCTTGTAGGCAAGATGACTGGTTTTCAAAGGGGGCTTTCATGGGTGCATATGTTGCCACCAAGGTTCCTTAAGTGCTCTGGTGGGGAGGAGAGGAAGCCCTAGCAGGTTGGACTCTCTCCACCCCCTCTTTTACCTAAAACAGCTCCCTTGTTATCTGTTTATATATTGGAAATCCGTTTTATTTTGGTTTGATAGAGAACTTTCCCTACCAAAGAAAAAAATTTGAAAGCCCCCAGATTAACTAGTGGATTTGTGGCTGATTGAGTGACAGTATCTTTACAGTGCCAATCAATGGCTTGGTATCGCTTAAAGAGAGCTCTCCAGGGACTCTGCTCTTGACTTTTCTCAGTGACCAGTTGACAACTTCAAAGGCGTGCTTACTGGTTTTTGAATGACTCTAGGTGGAAGCACAGCTAAAAAACTGGGTGGGAAAATCAGGAATCAAAGCTTTGAACCTTAACAGGAAGAAACCTAATAGGGAGAAACGTCAAATTCTATACCTAGCCTGTTTAATGCAGTGTAGTGTTTCAGCTTAAAAGCTGTTTTCTTAAGGAAACCTTTCTGGACCTTTTCTCCCAGTGTGTCAGGCAAACCTATTCCTTGCCCCCAGGCACTTGGTGCTTTCTTCCTCAGAGCACTCCTTGCACCTTCTTTTAATGATTTGGTTTGTCTCCTCAGCTCAGCTGTGCCAGGCCTGGTGTTTTCATTTCTATCTCTAGGGCGTGACTGAGTGCCCGGCACACATTAGGCATCAAGCGAGTGTTTGTTGAACAAAGGAGTTCAATGTTAAGTTCTGGGATCCGTCTTTTTTTTTTTTTTAAGATTTTATTTATTCATTTGAGAGAGAGAGAGAGAGACCGAGAGAGCACAAGCAGAGGGAGAGGGAGAAGCCAATTCCCTGCTGAGCTGGGAGCCCGATGCGGGGCTCGATCCCAGGACCTGGAGATATGACCTGAGCCGAAGGCAGACGCCCAACCATCTGAGCCACCCAGGCGCCCCTGGGATCCGTCTTTTAAGGGAACTTGACCAAACTAGGGTGTGTCCAGAGAACGGTGGTTAGGAAGGTGGTTAAGTCTCAAAATAATTTCATGCAAGGAATTTGAGGATCCTGGGGGAGGATGGTCTGCAGAAGTGAAGATGTATGGGTCATATACCGGCGTTTTTCTGACTTAGGTGTTGTGGCAGAAGATGGACATATTTGGGGAAGGGGGAGGGCAACAGAGGAGAGGGTGGAGTGTGTATGTGGGGGAATGACAACAGATTACAACTCGGGGTAAGGCAGCACTTTAAACAGACCAGTCCTAAATGGGAAGGGCTTGTCTTGTGGAGCAGTTGTTCTTTGGGATTACTCCGCGGTGAGGTTGATGACCAGCACCACCAGTCATCAACCACCATCACAGGTGGTGAGATCTTTCACTAGAGATGGTCTCTGGTGGGTCCTTCCAGTTCTGATGGTTTCATGATTTTATATTCACTCTCTAGAGAGGAGAGCAGAGATGTTTCCACGTTACGAAACAAGGCAGAGGCCAAAGTGGGGATCACTCGAGTTCTGGTTGGTCTCTTGGACTGTGATTTATGTTAGGCTGACGCTCCTGCCTTCGGCGGGCCCCGTGCTTTAAATGATCTGTGTTTACGTCTCCAGCCAACAACGGTGGGTTCCCAATAAACCTCTCTTCTAATCTTCCACTTTTTAAAAGTTATTTTGACTCGAAGGTTTTTGGACAGGGGATTTTGTTCTGTCTTGTTTTTAAGCGAGCTTGGGAACAGGCTATTTTAATAGCTGCTCTTCATACCCTGTTTAATTATATTATGCAAACAGCACTGCAGCACGCAGGTGTGGAGGTCTAGGCTGGGAGCCACCTGGGACACACACGGTGCCTCCCAGGGAAAGTGACGGGGCGGCAGGGAGGCCTTCAGGACTAGGCGCTGGAAAAGGACGAGAAGCGTTAGGTTTTATCTACCACATTTAGCATATGTTGAGTAACGGAGCAGAGGGCAGAGGAATAAAGACAAAGAAGTAATTTTGCCTGTCAATCTAGCTAGAAAGATAAACACACAGATACAAGAAGAAAATAATAGACACTAAAAGGAATGTTTCGGAACCTCAAAGCAGTGTTTCCTAATGGGGGTTCTAAGCCCTCTCCAACTTACCGGCACTATCTCGCCTAATGGTGGTTCTTGGCCCTGATTGCTCATTAGATCGCCTCAGGGGCTTATAAAAAACAGCTGCACAGGCCCTGTGCCAGGCCAAATAGTTCAGATCTCTGGGAGTGGGGTCTGGGGAAAGGTATTTTTTAAACTGAGCAGGTGATTCACATGTGTCTGTAATCTAATACATAGGGCAGCCAGGGAGGTCAGAAGGGCTGACCTGGGTGCTGGCAGGAGGACTGGAGGGGGGCGGGGTAAAGACTGGGGAGGGGTAAATACTGGTGTTTTGGGGGGGGGTAAAGACCATGGAAGGGACCCCAGAAGGGCACTGGGCCTTGGTCTGGGCAGGTATCAGAAGGGAGAAAATTCAGAACAAGCCAAGCCTACTTGATTTTTGTCTCGAGGCTAACCCTGGTTGGGTTTGTAGGCACATTGCTTAGCACAGGCTTTCCTTCTTTCCACGTCAAAAACCTAGTAGGTTGATTTTTCGTGTGGATAAATCTCAGATATTTAGATACATTAAAGATCTTTAACAGCATCTTTGAGATATTGTGTCTTACAACACCCCCGAAAGCTAGTTATTTTACAGATGAGAAAGCCCAGTGAAGGTCAGAGAGGTGAGGGAGTGGGTCTGAGGCCGCTTAGTTAATGGTGGCATTTTCTTTGGCTCTAGTAAGACTTCTGTATGTTTGCATTGGTGACTTGTTAAGATCACATGCAGGGAGAGTAATAATTTGACCTGGAAACCATAAATTCTATTTTTACCTGTACTGATTGGGTTCCAGGGAGTGCCTAAGCTTTTTACAAGTTCCTCCTGGAGTCCTGTACTCACCTCCTGAAGTGGAAGTGATTTACTCTCCAGGTATTATCCAGTAACTCTCAGTTGCTTGCAGCCCACTACTGGGCATCAACTCTTCTTTTCAGGTATCCTCTCCAGTCTAGATTTCCGGGAGGAGGAGGGAGGAATGGCTGGCCAGGGGCTGGTGGGGCCAGGCCCTGCTCATGGGGTTTGTGCCCGCATGGGAACGAGACAGTTGGGGTCCAGATTGTGGCTTGTTCCTTTTCCATTCTCATTGTTGCTATCTTAGTGGGTACAAATATGTTGGTTATTCATGAAAACAATAAAAAAGGACTTTTAGCACAATAAAATTAAATGCTAATGAGTTTTTAGAAATCTTTGTGGCTTATTTCGCAACACAAATTGGTTGGTATAATTCTGACGGAAGCAACCTGATCTCTATCCTGGGGGCATTCTGGCTGTTTCTTCCTCTGAGAGAAGTGTCTTTGGCTTTGTGTTTAAAATGTCAGGGTTCTCATTCCTGAATGATTAGAATAAGAGAATGAAAAATTCACAAGATAGCACTCTGTGGATAACAGGCTTTTAAAATCGTCCCCAGTACCCGTCCTTTCCTTGTGTTGCCAGATATGGAAGCCCTTCAGCATTTGTGTTCTGTTTGGGCTGATTTGCCTGAGTAGAATGCCTACCTCAGGGAGGAATTAGAGATCAAGGATGACCTGATGTATCATAATACATTAAGTCCTTGGTGAACCCAACCACACTTTTATTTATTTAAAAATTTCAATTTGTATTAAAAAGACTAATCAACATTTAAAACATTAGGAAAAAATGTAGATCTCTTTCATCATTCTGTCACCTAACTCAGTAACCATTTTCTATTTCCCTACATCTTCCACATGCATATTTTTAGGAAATATCATTTCTGATGGACACATCTTTGTATTCTGTTCATTTTTTTTTTGAAGTAAATACTAAAATGTGCTTTACTTTTGAGGAATTATTTACTTGAAATAGACTCATAGGAGTGAAATTACTGGGTGAAAGATTATGAACGTTGTTAGGTCTGTTCCTAGGCACTGCCATGGTGTTTTCCAAAAGAGAAGCACAGATTTACGAAGTGACCAGTAAAAGACTGAGGTACCAGTTTCACTGAAGGCTTACCAGTAACCATTCTGAACACTAAAAAAAAAAAAAAAAAAAATCATTTACCACTTTATTTTATTCATTATAAACTGTTATCTTCAGGTTAGTCTGTATTCTGATTCTTTAATCACCTGTAAGAAATATTTTTCCTTTTTATTTTTCCTAATTGTTTCTTAGTGAATCAGCTGTTCCAATTCTTTTGTCCACTTTTCACCTGAATGAGGTTTCCTTTAAAATGTAATTGGTCTATTTATATCTCACAGATCTACTCAGTGATGTCTGAGGCAAAGATTTTCTCAATCTCACTTGGAATCTTAAAGATGTATGCAGAGGGACAGTCTGATTCATGGTTGTCCTCGTCCATCCTGACCCCGCTGTAGGCATCCACAGCGCTTGTGTGGGAGTTTGTCCAACACCTCCCAACCTTGAACCCAGCCCTGCGGGGACCTCTGCTCCTTCCACTGAGCTGCCTGCCTTCTCCCCGAGGCCGGCTCCAGACTCAGAGGGCACCTGGGGCTGTTGACTTCTGACCAGGACCTCAGAGCCTGCTGGAGCACCCCGCATAGCCCACCTCACTCCCACACTTGATCACTGACTGCCTCCCAACCTCTGGTTCCTTTCTCCATCACCTTCTCCCCACCCCACCATTTTGTTAGCCTCCCTTCCCCTACTTACTTCACTGTCACTCAGCCTAGCCTGAGATCCGTCATGGAAGCTACTCTCATCCCTAGTATCCCCCATTTGCTCACTTTCCCCACCCAGCAGTGCTCCAGGTGGCCTGGTCAGCCTCGCTCCGTGGAGTCCCGGCCCTTCCCTTCCTTCTTCAGGAGTTTGAAGAAAAATCCTTTCCTCTCTTCAACCTTTACTTCTTTACAGATTCCTCCTACTTAACATATAAGTCTCTCCCTCCCTTAAAAACAGCACTCCAGTTCTGTCCTGTCTCTTGCCTTCCCTTCACACAGCTTGTCTGAGAAGTAATAACAGTCACACTCACCTCCCATTTGCTCCTTGCGCCGCTGCACCCAGACTCCTAGCCCCCGCCCCACAATCGCTCTTGAAAGGGTAAATAACAACCTGCCTGTTCACCAGATCTACTTAAAGGCCTTATTTTTATGTCCGTTTTTTATTTTGACCTTTTGGAAGAGGGAAATGTCTACCTGAGGGAGAGACTTTGAGGAATCTCTCTTGCCTGCTGTAGGCTTAAAGGACATGAAATTTCTTGGGTGTGTTGAAGAACAAAGGATTGGGGCGCCTGGGTGGTGCAGTTGGTTAAACCACCAATTCTTGGTTTTGGGCTCAGGGCATGATCTCAGGGTCCTGGGATCCAGCCCTGCCTTGGGCTCCGTGGTCAGCCTGCTGGAGATTCTCTCTCCCTCTCCCTTCCCCTTTACTCTCTCCCTGTGCTCGAGTTCACGCTTATTCTCTCTCTTTCAAATAAATAAACTTTAAAATAAATAAATAAATAAAATCTTTTTAAAAAAAGAACAAAGGATTCAGCCTTTCTCTGGAGGCTTCATTTTTCTATTTTCAACTCCACAGATTCCCAGGTGCCCCCTGAGGAGGCATTAGTCTCTTGCTGTTTCAGGTGGTGCCCCTGTTCTTGACTCTAACCTACCAACACATGCAGGCACTTCATTTTTATTAACTCATTAGTGCTCATAATGATCTTTTTTTCCATGAAGAAATTTAGGCACAAAGAGATACCTTCCCAAGGAACACCCAGCTAGTAAATGGTGGAGCTTAGACTTGAACTAAGTGGTCTGGGAGAAGCCAGAAGTCCTTGCTGAACACTTTTTTAGCCTTTATCTTACTTATCGGATCTGTCTGACCCTTCTTTCCTGTTTTTCCTTTGCAGGTTCCTTAAATACTGGTGGGGAAGGGAATGAGAAATTATTTCTGTCCTTTATGTTCTTCTAGTTGGGCTAAAAATTAAATTTACTAAGATTAACAGGAGAAAAAAAAAGTTTTATTACATGTGCAGAGAGGCCCAATAATGAAATTGAGAACGAAAAAAATGACCAAGGCAGGCAGTTTTTGTATGTTTTAGACAAAGAGACAATAAATCTGTGAGGACCTGATAGGAAAAAGAAAACTTTGGGAGCTTCAGTTAGTAAGGAATTCTAAACAGAATTTGGGCTGGGGTAGTAAATCAGTAAAAAGTAACATGGGTTGTTTATATAACCTTCTCGGCTCTAAATCTCCCATCTCTGGGGGTAAGATCGTTTCTTTAGCTCCTGGTACAGGCAGGATGCCTTCCACATGGGAGATTCATTTCCTGTTTTCAGGGGGACGGGAGGGGCTGAGTGTGCTTGCACAGGCTGTCTCTAGGTCACTTTTATACAAAATAATCAATATGCCAAAGCGGCACGTTTTGGGGCAGCCTGCCCTTGGCCCCTGCAAGCGTTCCTAGGATTCCATCCGCCACCCTTCCGAGTCCAGCTCCTTTCTGTATCTTCACTTAGATGTCCCACAGCCGCCTCAAATTCAGCACATCCTGAAAGAACTCCTCACCCTCCCAGGAGACCAACACGCCTTCCCATGACCTCTCTGTGAATGGCTTCGTCATCCATTCAGTTATTCAGGTTGGATGCTAAAAAGTCATTCTAGATTTCTCCTTTTCCAGGAGATCCTCCAGATCTTTGCATTGCCAGACCCTCCTTGACATTCATATCTCTGAGTAAATATCACCTCCACAGAGAGGCCTTCCCTGACTGACATAGCTGTTTAATGTAGCTGTCAGTCACCCGCTATCCCAGCACCTTACTTTAATTCTCTGCATGGTACTTATCACTTATTGATTGATTTGTTTATCATTGCTCCATGTGAAGTAAACACCACGAGGGCAGTGACCTTGTCTGTTCTGTTAGTCCCTGTATCCCAAGCATCCAGAGCTGTCTTGCATATCATCAAAATAATATTGACAAGAGCTGACATATATGGAGAATTGCCAATGTGCTTAAGCAAATAGTAATACAGTATATAATACTTACCCTCATATGGTAATCTCTACTTTCATAATAATATACATAATGTATATTCTACATTTATTATATAATTAGCATATTTATATGATATAAAATATCTGATATATAATATATGTACATATATGTGTGTGTGTGTATCCTCACAGTAATACAATAACAGTACCTATGCTCAGATGATTTTGGTGAGAATTAAATGAGGCAGGAACTATTCTCATTAATTTTCACCAATGTATATGAGGGTAGGGATATTGTTATTACTATCAGTAGTATTATGCCTGGTTTGTCGGTGAGGAAACTGAGGTACATAGTGGTTAACTAACTGACCTAAGACCACAGAGCTGATTCGCGGTGGGGTCAGGCTTGGACCCTGGCGTCGGGCTTTTGAGCTGGAGGCTCTATCAGTGATCGCTGAAGGATTGGCTATACCTCGTCACCGGAGTGCTCCCCAAGTCCCTTCGTCTCCTGTCCTTTCTGCCCCACAGCCGGAGGAGGGGCTCCCAATGTCTCTCGCCTGGATTTTGCCACAGCTTCTTAGCCGATGTCCCAACCTCTAGGTTTGCTTTTTAATTCTACTAGTGTTTAATCTAAAAAGCAAATCAGAACTGTAGGCTCCCGATCTTGTAGACTAAAATCCACACTCCCTTTCTTTACAACCTGAATTCTGCTCACATCTCTGTCCTCCTTTCCCACGTCTCCCTCTCATGCACATCTATTTTTCCCACACCAAATGACCCTGGGATTGCTGAAGCATACAATTTCGTGCCTTCACATGGGCTGTTGCCGTTGCCTTGCTTCATCCCACAGATTCTCAAGTTTTATTTCTACTTAGGAACTTTCTTAATGTTCTCCTTAATCTCCTCCAGCCCATGGGGCTCCCTACATTGGGTGTCTTTCTTCTCTCCTGTTTCATTTTGTGCAGACTTACATCATGGAACTACTATATGGAACTTGTCCAGTCTCCTCCTCTGCCCCCCCCCCCCCCCCACCTGAACTTTCCCCTGTCCTTGCCTGGGAACATTATTATTTTGAAGGAATTGGCTGACTGGCTTCCCTCTGGCCCTGGTATCTAACAGAAGGCCTGGTAAATAATAGGCACTCTGTAACTGTTGGCTGAGTGAATACTAACTTCCAAAAGGAATTTGACAATCCACAGATAAGAGAGGGCATAGTCAACCATAATATAAAACTTTCAGAAACCAAGTGAAAAAATCATGTTCTTGGAATGAGTTTATTCCTGGAATTGGGCACACTTTATCTTTGAGTTTTTTGGCTACCGAGATAAAAAGGGAAACTTGAACTCACGACCCTGAGATCAAGAGTTGCATGCTTTTTTTTTAAGAATTTTTTTTTTGGGGGGCGCCTGGGTGGCTCAGTCGGTTAAGCGTCTGCCTTCAGCTCAGGTAGTGACCCCAGGGTCCTGGGATCGAGCCCCACATTGGGATCCCTGCTCCGCAGGAAGCCTGCTTCTCCCTCTCCCACTCCCCCTGCTTGTGTTCCCTCTCTCGCGCTCTCTCTCTCTCTGTCAAATAAATAAATAAAATCTTAAAAAAAAAAAAAGAATTTTTTTTTTTATTTATTCATTTGAGACAGAGAGATACAGAGAGAGAGACAGAGTGGGAGCAGTGGGGAGAGGTGGAGGGAGAGGGAGAAGCAGACTCCCCACTGAGCAGGGAGCCTGATGCGGAGCTCGATCCCAGGACCTGGAGATCATGACCTGAGCTGAAGGCAGACGCTTAACAACTGAGCCACCCAGGCGCCCCAAGAGTTGCATGCTTTACGAATTGAGCCAGCCAGGTGCCTCTTATAGACAGTGTTTTTGAATATAAACATTTGTAAGTTTTCCTTAATAAAAGCTCAGGGTTTAGCATTGAATTGCTGTTCCGAAGGCACTTTTCTGGGGACTACTTTAATATAGTTCCTATATTTTTCTGATGCAATTTATTATGGGGGTGGAGCTTGGAGAGCCTAGGGGTTTTAGTAACTTACTCCACAACCACAGCACAGACGCCTCATAGATACACCTTGTAATGTCAGTGTTAGGGGGAGAGGTTGACGGCAAACTTCAGCTAGTTCTGAGTCACGCTATTTTACATTTAGTTCTGTGGTGACTATAGTTCTTCCATGTTGTTGTTTAAAGAGGGTTCTCCCTGCATTAGAAACCAGGTGGTCCAGGCTTGGATGTTCTCTCATGAAAACTTAAGGACCTGACTTGTTGGGCTGCCCGGTTAGAAGGCCGTCTTGCGTCCACGAAGCAGTGAGCTGTAGCTGTCTGGGACCGGGCCGAAGTAGCTCAACTACCTATACAACACCTTGGTTGAGCCCCAGAGTTCTAGATCCTAGAGTTCTATGCCATCAAATATGGGAGGGATGACTCTGGTCCAAAAGATTTAAGGCAAGGTATTATAAAATACTTGTCATTCACTAAAAAATATACTTGTTTTTTAGTGAATGGGTACCTACTGTGTGCAGGGGTACCTACTGTGTGCAGGGCACTGGACTTGGTACTGGGGGGTACTGTGTTAGCACTCGAGTGGGGCTCATTGTCTAGTATGATTTCGTTCTTCACTGAGTTCACAATCTAGACAAAATCACAAGGAACCATTCCAGTGATATGGTCCGGGCCCCTAGGTACCAAATAGGCCCCCAAGTAGCTGAGTTCATTCACCTGGTAGATGAGGGGGGTTAGTATTGTCCATTTAAACATTGAGGGACATCTGCCAAATGTTATAATTTAACTTAAGATTTAGCTTAGTTGATGCAATTTTACCCCTTGATCCATTGTTGGTGAACAAGATCATGTGGTTTTGATTTTTTTTTATTAGGAAATTTTCAAACACACAGAAAAGTACAATAGTAGTACAATGAATAGCTTCATTATCATCACCTTGATTTCGTAGTTAATATTTTGTCGTATTTGCTTCAGCTGTTTGTTTTTTTTTCTTTTTTGGTGTGCATTTTAGAATAAATTACAGATATCATGACATTTAACTTCCAGACACTTTTGGATGTAGCTCCAGTAGATTGCTTCTGTAGTAGGCAGCCTCCAAGATGGCCCCCAGTGTTCCCTGCCTCCCGGTGTTCATCCTCTTGTGTAATCTCCTCCCTGAGTGTAAGCTGGACTTATTGATTTGTTTCCAACAAATAGAATATGGTAAAAGCAATGGGATATCCTTTCCAAGAAGAGGTTGTAAAAAGACTGTGGCTTCCATCTTGGGCATCCTCTCTCTCCTCCTCTTGCTCTCGGTTGCTTGCTTTGACGGAAGCCAGCACTGTTGTGAGCTGCTCTATAGAGAGGTCCATGTGGCAGAGGATGACTCTCTCTGGTCAAGAGCCAGCGAGCACCTGAGGCCTGTTGGCAGCCACGTGAGTGAGTCTGGAAACTCTCTCCCTGAGTCAAGCCTTGAGGTAACTGCAACCCTGCATAACTTGTCGATTAAATCCTGTGAGAGACCGTGAGCTAGAGGCACCCAGCTAAGGGCCTGGATTCCTGACCCACAGAAACTGAGATAATAAATGTTTGTTGTTTTAAACTGCTAAGTTTTGGGGTAATTTTGTATTCGGCAATAATAAGTACACGTACATAACTCCAATCCTATTAATCCCGGTAGGAAACTCTTTCAGCTGCTGCTGAGTTGTGAGGAGTGAAGCCAGGCTGTCAGCCAAGGAAAGAGTGTTTATCCTGCGATGGTGGGTGGCAGGCATCGGATCTCAGTTGCCTCAAGTTATTTAAATAAAAGGTTTTACATCTTTTAGAAGTAGAATCTTATCTTTCTGTCTCTTAAGATACTATTATTATTGCCCATTCTGATTTTTAAAGGCTTATTTTCATCTTGGCTCTGAAGAAATCTGTATCTATGCCAAAGTAATAGAGCTTGGCATGTAGGAGGTTTCTGTCTCTGGATTCAGTGATCTTTGAGAAAGCAGTCTGCTCTGAGGAGAGAGCTATGTGGCATGTTTTAACCCATTTAATGGTCAGGATACATGGACAAAAGCATTCAGTATAGGAGTAATAGCTCTCCTATAAAGTAGGATAAAGACTCAGTCCTGCACTGAGCATCAACAGAATTTTGATGTGATGTTTAGCACATGTGTAGGAGTTTGTTTGTTTGTTTATTTACTTATAGAGGGGGAATTGGAGGGGCAGAGGGAAAAGGAGAGAGAGAACCACAAGCAGGCTCCACGATCATCGTGGAGCCCAGTGCGGGGCTTGATCTCAGGACTCTGAGATCATGACCTGAGCTGAAATCAAGAGTCAGACGAGCCACCCAGGCACCCCAGGATTCCCATTTTTAAAGCTAAAGTCTGTAGTAATTTGATTTCCCCCCAAGGGATCTGTGCCTATTGAGTGAATCTGAGTAAGATCCATCACACTGGGCCTGCCTTAAACGGTTCTGGTGGTTAAAGATCTTTACCCGGTTTTGGTGCTTGCTCTGATGTTTGAAAATGGTTGAGGATCTTGGGTTCCAACTAAGGTGAAACCTGAGATCCATAAAATGAATAAAAGTTCTTCAGGATTGTGGAGTCTTGTTTCCATGGCCCTGATGGCCAAACACAAAACCTCCCATGGGAATGAATCTATTACTAGTCAGCTTTCTTAAAAGAAGTTCCTTACAGAAGGATTTGAACTTAAATTTCGATGTGACATCGAGTTCTGCCTGATATGTTGTTTCATTAACCAAACCAGAATGTGGGAGCTTCCAGATAGTCTTTATTGAATAAAGGGATGAAACAACTGGCTCGTTTGCCCAAATACAGGGCAGCCAAGGCTGAAATGAAAATAAGGGGAAAGCATCTCCTGGGATGTAGTATGAGTTGAGTGATCTATATTCTTTACCCTCAGAAGGTCTACTTGGGAAGGGGAGATTGGGGAGACTTTTATACCCCTCAGATCTCAGTCCAGTGTGTAGTCAGACTCTGAAGCAACAATATTGCAGCAACATCAAGGAGAGAGAATTAAGTGAGTTGGTGACGTTACGTCACCCTTAGAGATTTAGTTGTAGTGTGTTCCGACTTCGAGGAGCTGCTGTTTGTTGCTAGGAAATGAGAATGTGAGTCTGAGCAGGCGTTTGCTGCCTCCTGAGGAATACTTTCCTAATCTAGATTTCCCACGTATGGAGTTTTTCCACAACTGGTGCAGATCCTTCATCCCAGTGTTCTGAAGTTATAGTATATGCCCACGGGGGCTTTGGGTGTGTGGAGGTCAGAAGGCGCTCAGACACATCAAGAGGGCTGACGTACAGAGGAGCAAGCACAGCTCTTTCCTTGTCATGGGGAAGGGATGTGCTTCCTGTCTCATCCCAGGGAATCTGAAGAGCTGGGACATCAGCAAAGAGGAAGAGGAAGTGAGGTGATTGGTTTTGGTCTGTGGGGACAGGGTCAAGATAGTTCATACAAGCTGAGAAAAATTCTTTCTGTGGGTTCTTTCAGAAAATCCTACAGAAAATTGCAGGAGTATCTGGTTGCTTTCCAAAAATTAAACCTGAGAGGGATTAAATATACGTGCTGCTTCTGGTGTGTCTCCCGATGGTTAATAACCTCACATATAAGATAGCAACCCCTTTCCCCCCCATAATTGAAAGACTCACATACACAGCAATTTTAGAATATGCTGGGAATATGAACAAGAGCTCTTTAAAGGAACTGGCCTGACAAAAAGTGTCTGATCAGGAGTGTAAGAGAGAATAGAAAGTAGAATAGAACTGTCTAACCACAGAATAGTCTGTCCTGCCCAAGAAGTGATAGAGACGACTCTAGCAGAGTTGGGGCTGGGAAATATGGGGTAGGGAGGTGGGAGAAGGGATTTCTACCCTGGGAGAGATCTTGGACTGGTTCTGTCCACAGTCAGTACTTATTCTCATTACTGGTGATGAGTAGAAGATCACGTCTAATGTTAAAATAGCACTTCTAGTTTGCAAAGTACTCTCACATTAGTTTATCTTCTAATACTTGCAATAGCTCTCCATTTTAAGAAAGGACAGAGATCACACATAATTAAAGCTGTTATCATCTAATTGACAGTTTCTACTCTGATAGGTACCCGATGGACAGAAAAGTAAAACTGAGGGTTATTTGCCATCAAAGAGCTGAAAAACTACTTGAGGAGATAGCACATACACACAAATCAGACTAAGAGATAGCATGTGTGAATTACTTAATGGTGAGCTAGATCGGTGGTTCTCAAAGGGTGGTCCCTGGACCAGCAACATCAGCATTATCTGGGATCTGTTAGAAATGCAATTTTTTTTTTTTAAAGTAGTTTCTATGCTCAGCATGGAGCCCAGTACAGGACTTGAACTCACAACCCTGAGATCAAGACTTGAGTTTAGTACAAGACCTGAGTTTAGTACAAGACCTGAGTTGAGATCAAGACCTGAGTTGAGATCAAGACCCGAGTTGAGATCAACACCTGAGTTGAGATCAAGAGTTGGATGCTTAACCGACTGAGCCCCCCAGGTGCCCGGTAGAAATGCACACTTGAGTCCCACTCCATACCTGCTGAATCAGAAATTCCTGGTGGGTTATCAATCAGTGTTTTTAAAAAGGCCTCCAAATGATTATGATGCATGCTCGAATTTAAGATCTCTGATCTAGTCCAGACCAATACTTCTCAAACTCTGGCATGATAAGAGTCACCTGGAACAGTGCTATTTTTTTTTAATTTTTTCAAGTTTTTATTTAAATTTAGTTAGTTAACATAGATAGTAAAATTGCACCTGAAACAGTGCTATTTGAAATATGGGCCAAGAATTGCAGGCTCTCCAGGTGATTTTTACGGACCTGAAAGCTTGTTAAAAGACAGATTTTCTAGTCCTACTCCCAGACATTCTAATTCAGTAGATGGGACCTGAGAATTTGTGATGCTGAGGGGCTCAGACTGTTCTCTGAGCAACTGTGCTCTAAGCGGTTGTGCCTCTGGGGTTTAGTAGAGGAGTGGGCAGTGAGACGGACTCATGCACCAGGTCTGTGTGGGTGGTCTTCACAGAGTAGAGGAAGGAGGACGTGTTCTGAGTCTGATGGGAAGATTTAGGTTGGGTAAGAGGAAGTTTATTTGAGGCCAGGGGGAGTAGGATGAGCACCCAGCATGTTTGACTGAAGTAGAGCATTCATGCTAGTTAGACCTTGGCTCGTCCTGCCTGGGATTGGGGCAAGTTAGCAACTGTCTGCTCTCACGCATCCTCCCCAAGGAGAGAAGGCTGAGAGCCAGGCAGCAAGCAAACAGCCTAGGACCAGAAGTACTTTCTTTTCTTTCTTTCTTTTTTTTTTTTTAAAGATTTTATTCATTTATTTGAGAGAGAGAATGAGATAGAGAGAGCATGAGAGTGGGGAGGGTCAGAGGGAGAAGCAGACTCCCCGCTGGGCAGGGAGCCCGATGCAGGACTCGATCCCGGGACTCCAGGATCAGGACCTGAGCTGAAGGCAGTCGCTTAACCAACTGAGCCACCCAGGCGCCCAGGAGTACTTTCTTAGTTGTGCTGTTATATGGTCCCACCCTCTAAGTGGGACTTTTAAGACCTATTACTGCTTTCTTCTTTTCTCCTCTTCCCTTAGTTCCTCTGCTCACCAAGTCTGGCTTGCTCGAACTCTACAGCTTGTTCTCTCAGTTTGGCCTGAATCTTCAGGCTTGGATTCTGATCATTCTTCTCAGACTCCATGTTGATTTAGTTCTCCCTGGACAACTGTGTGGCTTTGCTTTCCATATTCACCCTTCCCCTCCTCTCCCACCCATCACCTCAGTCAGTCCTTAGTGGGGGTGAGGAAGCTGGCCAACATGCTCCATCTTCTTCCAGATACTGTCATCTGTGTTGTGTCCTGGTGTCTGCTGGTCAGCTCTGTGTTGCTGTCCATGACAAGAGAAGCGGAAGATAATGTGGCAAGAGCCAGCTCAGGCTTGGAGGTCAGGATAAGCAGCCTTGGATTAATGGGGTCACTTAAGATTTTGACCAGTGATCTTGTAAAATCCAATCACAGCTCAAGTCTGAGGTACAAAGAGCGAATATCCTTTAGGGCTCCGGAACATTTTTGTTATCCTTGACTTAGCACTCAATCTGTGGTCATCGTTGGTGCCCCAGTGGTTATTGCATCTGCATCATGGCTTTTTCCATGGAGAAGAGCTGCCCACACCACCCAAGAGAGGTAGGATCAGATTCTAGGAACACCCAGGACCAGCTAGTATTCCCTAGCCCTTGGTGGAGCCAACTCTTATTGCCCTTGCCATGGGCTCTTCTCCATGGCCCCTCTCCCCTGGCTGTTTGGTCACTGTCCTTGCATGTCCTCACTGGTCTCTGCTCGCTAATGGCCACTTGAAGATCCAGGCATGGAGTTCTGTGAAATCACCTTGGGCACCTGAAGTCACCCTGCCTTCATTGGCTGGATGTACTCCACACCCTCTTGTGATGTGGGCTCGCCCTCACAGTCAGGAGGGCTCTGCACCCTCATGGAGGTTTTCCAGATGCTTGGAAGCTGGGCTCTGGTGGAGTATCCCTCAGGGAGTCTGATATCCCTCACCTCCCAGGGTTTCTGATATTTTCAACCTTCATTTGCGCTCACCAGTGGTTCTGGTCCACGCTCCCAACCTAGAGGCTGGCAGGGAGTCACAGGTGCTCAGGTAGCTCTGAGCTGCTTCTGTCCCTCCCTACAGAAGCCAGTGGGGATAGTTTACCTACTGAAAATGAAGCTTGAGTTGCCTCATCCTCCAAGCCTGTTCCTTCAGTGCCCTTTAAAAATGCCCTTAGTGTTTTGTTTTTGCAACGTCTGGCCGCAAGATCTGGAACCACTTGGTGAAAGCTGAGAGTCCTGCAGTCTTGAGACCTTAGCCCGGCCTCTTTGTCTCTAAGCAGAGTCCAATCTAAATTCAATTTCCCTCTTAAAATTACTTCCTGCCAATGTCCAAAAGGCCAAAGCTAGAACAATTTGAGCAATAAAAATATATAACGAAAGTACTGGATTATAAACCATAGAATAAAATAAGTGTTGATGAATACATACTTACATAAATAAATAATTGAATACATTAGTAAATGGGGAATGTAGGGAATAGTAGGATTCTAATCAATACATGTAGAAGGAGTGAGAAAAATAGAAAATCCTGATGAGGCAAACATCATAGTAATAATTGTTTCAGAAAACATCCACCAGTGGATGCTGAAATCAGTGGGCCAGAGTTTGCAGGGAAACATGATATTTATACAGTTTCAAAAGATCTCACTCAAGATTATTGGTTGCAAAGGAAAAGTAGTACCACTACAGCGAAGAGCCCTCATGGGCACCACCTTTACCACATAGTCAAGGTTAACATCACCAGTGATAAGACACATGGACATTATGGACCCTCTGAGAGGGTGCCCTGAGAAGGTATTTTAGTCAGGTTTCCTAAGAGAAACAGACCAATAGAATGTATGTAAATATATACGTGTATATTCGGGATGTATATATTTAGTATAAAAAATGTATAAGGAATTGGCTCCTGCAGTTACAGAGGCTGACGTGTTGCAAGATCTGCAGGGTGAGTCCGCATGCTGGAGACCCAGGAGAGCTGAGGGTGTGGGTCCAGTCTAAAGGCTCAACACTCAGGAAGAGCTGATGTTTCAGCTTGAGTCCAAGGGCAGGAAAAAACCCATGTTCCCCTTTGAAGGCAGAAGGAATTCTCCCTTACTCTCTGGAGAGTCAGCTCCCCCCGCCCTTTTTTTAAGTCCTTCAACTAATTGGATGAGGCCCACCCACATCAGAGATGGTAATCTGCAATACTTAGTCTGCCACTTAAATGTTAACCTCATCCAAAGCACCTTCACAAAAACACCCAGAATTATGTTTGGCCTAATAACTTAGCACTCTGTGGCCAGTCACATGGACATATAAAATTAGCCATCACAGAAGGTGACATATCACTTCCATGGTATTCTTGCCAAAAATGCATGACCTGATCTAATCATAAAAAACCTTAGGCAAACTCAAATTGATGAACGTCGTACAAAATAACTGACCAGTATTCTTTAAAAGTGTCAGGGTTATGCAAGACAAGGAGAGACTGAGGAATTTTCAGATTGGAGGAGAGAGTAAGGATACATGACACCTACAAGCAATGTGGGATCCTAGATTGGATCCTGCAACACAAAAGGGCATTAGTTGAAAAACTAATAAGATGTGAATAAAATATGAAAACTAATAAAAATAGTGCAGTTAATAGTACTGTATTAATGTTAATTTCTTAGTTTGTTACACGGACTGTAATAGTATAAGATGTTGATATTGACAGAAGCCGATTGAGGGGTATACAGGAGCTCTGCTATTTTTGCAACTTTTCTGTAAGTCTAAGATCCTTTCAAAATAAAATTTTTATAATTGTTTTCTTTTTTTCTTTTTTTTTTTAATTTATTTATTTGAGAGAGAGAGAATGAGAGAGAGCAAGCACAAGAGAGGGGGGAGGGTCAGAGGGAGAAGCAGACTCCCTGCCGAGCAGGGAGCCCGATGCGGGACTCGATCCTGGGACTCGATCCAGGGACTCCAGGATCATGACCTGAGCCGAAGGCAGTCGCTTAACCAACTGAGCCACCCAGGCGCCCCAAAATAAAATTTTTAAAAAGCTTCCTGCCATTTGGTCCTTGAGGACTTTTCGATAACAGTATATTTTTATATTCTTTAAATTTATCACTGTTGTGTGTGTATACACTTGTGATTTTGTATCTACCATTCAACGTTTTCCACAAATGCTAAATTCCATCAGTTTTTTTGGAAGCACCTTTAAAAAACCCTAGACTTCTTTTCTTTCTTTCTTTTTTTTCTGTATTCCGTACTTCTTCCTCTCTAAAGCATTGTTTTTGGTAAATGATCACAGCTCAACCCTTCAGGTGGTGTTTATCTCTGAGATGATGACCCAAAGGGCCTATTACACAGAGCAAGGAGCCTGAGGTTGGAGGTTGGAAGACCTGGGAGCCAGCCTTCTTAGTCCTGTTCTATTACTAACTAAATCCATGAATTTTCAGTGTTAATGTTCTGATGCCAAATGGGAAATTCGGGTTGAATACTGTATGCATAGTGGATGTATGTATTCAAATGATTACATTTTTTTTTAAGGATTTTATTCATTTATTTGTCAGAAAGCGCACAAGCAGGGAGAGGGGCAGAGGGAGAAGCAGGCTCCCCACTGAGCAAGGAGCCCAATGCAGGACTCGATCCCAGGACCCTGAAATCATGACTTGAGCCGAAGGCAGCCCCTTATCTGAGCCACCCAGATGTCCCCAAATGATTACATTTTTAATTATTTATTTTTTTCTTTTTATCAAGGTCCCAGGTGCTCTATGTTTAGGTTCCCAAGTTTTTGTTTTGTTTTTTTATCCGTATGTATTTTTTCCTCTTGCCTCCAAAGTCTTTGGGTTCTACAAAGACTCAATTTACACACTTCATTCTGGCATTTCCCTTAGACAATCCCTCTCCCTCTTTCTCTTTTTAAATCAAATTAAGGAGATCAACATTTTCTTTTTTTTCCTTCTGAGCAGGAAGCTCCTGCAGCTGTCCTCTGTCTTGTTTTTCTTCTCTCTGAAACAGTGTGTGGCCCTTCTCACAGTCCCTAAAACTGTCCCATGGCTTCTGCATTGTGGGCTTCCTTAGGTTTGGGCCTTGACTGGGCTGAGCCCTGGCACAGTCCTATAGGGATCACTGGCTGGCACGCCCCTTCTGCCCTCTCAGGATGGCACAAGAGCTCTGGGTCAGGGTCCCCCGGCCATGAAGTACCACCTGCTTCACTAATGCCAGCCCTAAGGCCAAGGCATGGAGCCAGCAGGGTGCATTAAGAAATAATGGACACTTTTTTTTTTAAGATTTTATTTATTTATTTGAGAGAGAGAGCGTGGTGGGGAGGAGCAGACAGGGAGGGAGAGGGGGAGAGAATCTTTTTTTTTAAAGATTTTATTTTTTAGAGAGAGCATGCGTGCATGTCCATGAGTGGGGGAGGGGCAGAGGGAGAAGCGGGCTCCCCGCTGAGCAGGGAGCCTGATGCAGGGCTCGATCCCAGGACCCTGAGATCATGACCTGAGCCGAAGGCAGATGCTTAAGGTGCCCCAGAGAGAGAGAATCTTGAGCAGACTCTGCACTCAGCACAGAGCCTGAGGCGGGGCTCAATCCCACGACCTTGAGATCATGACCTGAGCAGAAACCAAGAGTCAGACACTTAACCAACTGAGCCATCCAGGCACCCCAAGAAAATAACTGACACTCTTGAGAACAAATGATTTACCCAGGTTTGCTTTTTTATTTTTGTCCAGGTATGGACAACTTGCTTGTCCTCACCAGAGTAGATAGTTTGGTTACGTTGAGCATATTGTAGGGCATTCCTTGGTCCCTGTGGAATATAGAATAGAAATGATTTTTTTTAAAGATAATCTCCAGTTCCATTTGTTGTTGTTTTTTTGTTGCTTTCAACTTATTTTTAAAATTGAGATATAAGTGGCATAAAACATTATGTAAGTTTAAGGTGTAAAAAATGTTGATTTGATACATTTCCATATGCTGGTATTGTGCTGTGTTGGTCTGTTAACTGGCATTCCCAACTCCAGCCATTTCTCCTAGCTTGTTTGTACGCAGTCATCAGATGCTTAATTTTTGTCCACTTGCCACTCAAGAACAGTGAAATGGGTAGATATTTGTAGAGTACAGCCTTTAGAACCATGCTTGGTATGTAGTAAACATTGCATTAGAGTTTGCTTAATAAAAATAAGAAATTATTCTTACTTTCAAAGAACTTACCATTTAGCTGAAAAGACAAAATGCACAAACAAGCAAAAACCAACCAGCACATAGCACAGTATGGAGACTGGGCTAGAAGAGGGAAGACCTCTCTGCTGTGTGCTCTCCTTGAGTCACCTCACTTATTCGCCTAAACAACCAGCAATTCCTCCCATTTTATGGTTCAAGAAATTGAGGTTAGTAGGCATAAAAGGCCTCTTACGGTTCTACAAGGTCCTATGTATAAGAGCGGCATTTGAACACGGGGCTATCTCAGCTGAGACTCCCTTACCACCAGATAGAATAGACAGAGAAAGCTTTGGACGGAGGCTCATGCTGGACCTCGAAGGATGGATAGAATTTACCAGATGAGAGAAGTGGGGAGCACATACAGATAGTGGGGGGCAGGGAAAGGGGTGGGCGCAGCCTGGGCAAAGATGTGACCTTGGGAAGCATGAAGTGTGGGAATGGGCAGTGTCCCCCAGGTTTGCTAGAGTAAGGAAGGAGCGACAGAGAAAGCCGGAACATGGGTTGGAGGCGGAGCATAATGAGCTTGAATTCCGAGTTTGGACTTTCTTTCCTAACCCATTTCATAGCCCATTGACAGTATTTGTGGGAAGGGGAGTGACATGGTGAAAAGAGCACTGTAGTGATTTAAGTCAGGTGGGATACGGAATGGGCTGGAGAAACAGAGGGGATGCTATCATGAAAGCTAATGCTTGAGGTCCCGACATATGGCGCTAAGTGCTTCATGTGCATGATGCCATTCATCCTCACAATAGCCCTGAGAAGTGAGCACTGTTAATATCATCCTCATTTTCCGGATGGGCAAACTGAGGCTCTGAGAGCTTAAGTACCGACCAGGCTCCCACATGGAGTAATGGTGTTGCCAGGATGTGAACCAGGTGGGCCCAGTTCCACCTGTGTTGCCTCTGTTCGCTACAGTGCCTGCCAGTGCCTCGGGAGATGGACTTGGGACAGTGTTAATGGGTCAGAGGGGACGGTCCAGGTGATGAGGACTGAGCTAGTTCAGTAGTGATGGAAAAGGAGAGATGGGGGCAGCAATGCGACACATCGTTGTACGTCAACCCAATTGCAGGGCGGGGCCTGTAGTTTCATAGTTTCTCTTTCTGTGGAAGCTGGTGTTCAGTGGTGAGGGCATTACCAAGACCATGGTGCCGCATGGAAAACCTTACCACGTAGCCTAGACTTCTTGAGTTCTTCCTGAGGAAATGTTTTAATTTAATAAAATAAGTGCTGAGGTCGGTGTGCTTGGTGTGGGTTACTTTTGAGATGGGTTCAGCAAATTTCCAGGTGTTCTCAAGCATCTCAAGTTTTAATTACTAGAGTTTGAGACAAGGAGGTGCCTTCAGAGGTCTGTGGGTGATCAGATTTCCCTTTTCCCCATGAACTCTCCTCCCTTACCTGCTTTTCTTGATATGTTCCCAGTTATTTCCCTGTTTGGCTATTGTATGGGTTGATCCAAACAGAATTAATTTGTTTTCCTTTTGTTTCTATTTTTTTTTTTAAGATAAAGGGGGTGCATGCATTTTGACTCTGCAAATCTTTTGACACACAGTTAAATGAACCTATAGAGTGTGCTGAACGCCATGGTGACCACGTGGGGCAGTGCAGGCCAGCCCAGTGACCTCTTCACTCTGTCTGCTGCAGGTGATAAGAAGTACATCATGGGCCCCAAGCTTTCTACTCTCGACGCCACTGTCTTTGGACACTTGGCACAGGCAATGTGGACCTTACCTGGGACAAGACCTGAACGGCTGATCAAAGGCAAGCCCTACAAACCTCTTCAGGCTTTAGGAGTTGCTGTGGGGTGAAGGGTAGGGGTAACACAATGGAGAATTCTGGGTCAATACCTGTGAACTTGACTGTGCTTTATGGAGACACCAGGCTGTGGTGTCCAGGGCTGGGGTCAGTTTATTATGCTCAGGATGTGTAGGGGTTGAGGAAGACCGGGCTTCTCACCTGCCATCTTGCCGAGACTGTGTCCTCAACAAAGTTGACACAAATTGTACTGTGTATTACACCAGCTCCTTACATAGTGGACTTAATACTTGTTGATACGGGGCTTAAATTCCACCTAGTTCCCTTGTTTAGTTGGTCTTCCTTAATTTGCTTGGGACATTGGTGCCAAGCCTCGCCACTTTCTGATCTATCTAGTTCGGCAGCAAACATGGTGGGCTATGGGGCTGATGGACACATTGCCCATCTAGATGCTGTTTTTGAGTCTGAACTGGTGTTACATATTTCACATGTAGGTATAAGTACATATGTTTCTGTATCATTTGAATTCAGAATGTTCTTTTCTCCTATTCCAGTGGGTATCTGTAGATTATACATTGAGAGTGGTAAAGCTGGTAAGTTCCAGATTGTGAAAAATGGGGGAAGTGTCAACAAATGTTTTGTAAGTCTGATACTATGTAAAATATTATTATTAGTAATAGTAATTGTTGTATATTTTGGCCAAAGAAACATAATCTTGTATCTTTGTAGTATGATCTTGGCTGTAAGACCTGCCAGAGTTACATTATGGACTGGGGGGTAGAAGTGGGGATGAATGGGACCAGACGTAAAGGATGAATGAACATATGTGTGGGGTTGGAGGGAGTGGTAAGCCAAGAATAAAATTCATGTTCGCAAGGGGGCAGGGAAAGTAAGCTCAACGTGGGTCGATGTCAAGGGACCAGATCTTGGTGTGTGTGTATGTTGGTGGACAGACTGGCGGGGTGGGATGTACATGGAAGCTGGGCCTCTGGGAGAGGCTTCTCCTGTGTTGGTAGATGGGAACTGTTTGGAGTCATCTCCAATTTTTTTTAAAGATTTCGTCTATTTATTTGAGAGAGAGCAGAGTGAGAGAGGGAGAGAGAGCAGGAGTGGGGGGTGGGGTTTAGGGGCAGAGGGAGAGGGAGAAGCAGACTTCCCGCTGAGCAGGGAGCTTGATGCGGGGCTCGATCCCAGGATCCTGGGATCATGACTTGAGCTGAAGGCAAACACTTAACCAAATGAGCCACCCAGGTGCCCCGAGTCATCTTCAGTTTGAAGAAGTACCTAAGCAAGTGCCTGGGAGCTGGGGAAATAGGGATCAAAGTCCAATATTTGGGTTTGGGAAAGGGAGTGACAGAGTTGACCAAGGTATTTGTGCCCCAACTGAGAAGGCTGGGGGTGTAGATGAAATCACCAGTGAATAGCATATAGAATGTTTTTAATGTTGATGGATTGATGGTCGGAACCAAGCAAGGCCGAATCATACAAGAAACTGAGACAGGTGAACACCACTCGTGTGGTGGCCACAGGTGGGTGGATAGGAAGGTTGGTGAAGGCTGTAGTTCTGTGTGTGCATATGTGTGTGTGTGTGTGTGTGTGTGTGATTCATGTGCATGCCCGGAAGTTCAGACCAGGCTAAGGACAGGAGGAATCATTCCCCAGATTTTCCTATTGGTGGGGATGGGGCTTCAGATACATTACCAAACCTCATTGGAATGGATCAGGCATTGACTGAAGGTCTTCCAGAACTTCAGCTGGGTGAAGCTAGGGATAGTATGGACTAATATTTAATTTCCTATGTGATCAGCATAGAGCTGTTCCTTGTCTTGCAATGTGTTGGAAGTTACCTAAATAGAACATATTATCCTATTGGTGATATTTGTAGCATTTAAAATAGTTTCTCTTCATTTTAATCATCTAAAATATATTGGTTCCCTTTAGTTCATTTAGAGGTATGTTTTATATCTACACTCTATTCCTGTTTCTTCCTACTCCCTCCCTCCACTTCCCTAGCACACCACTCTTACACACCCATGAGCACACACACTGCCACATCTCCTCACCTACTTCTATACACATATACCCCAAACACACCCACTTGTACACATGCATGCAAGCACACTAACACACACGGCTGACGTCATCTGTTATGAGGCAGAAGCATTTAGGTACCCATTATGAGTAGAACTATCAAATTCTATAGAATCCCTTCTTATAGGAATGAAGAATCTTTTGTTAAATTATTTATGACTTGGCCCTTTTCACTTTTACTTCCTGGAAGGACTCGAGACATTTAGTGTTCTTTTTAAAGAAATGGGTCAGCCTTTTTGGAGGATCAATTTTGAGTCCCACCCACACATTTGGGGGAATCCGACACCATCATCTGCGAGGGACTTTGGCACATAGTTAGTTGCATGTACTTTGGTTCTCAAACAAGTTAGCAGCTTCCAGCTCTCCTTGGGGACTGGTGTAGCATGAATCATTAAAGTCCACAGAGGGTCTCTAAATCTCATTTTGGTCATTGGTTGTATGCCCTTCCAAAGCTTCTGATTGTAGCTGCTAATAGGCAACATACTACTCTGGTTTCTGCTTCTTTCTCCACCTTTGCTCTTTCTATGGTGGAGACTTGCCCAAGAGGTAACAAGAGGAGGGAGAAGCAGAAACAACTAAGCACCTATATGCTTTGGAACTGGCTCAAATCCAGGAGCGTGAATGCTTGGATCAGGCAGTTTTCTGCCTTAGCTTTGGAACAGCCAGAGCACTGTTGGCCTGGCCGCATGTGTAAGTGTGTGAGTGTGTATGTATAATATTAGCTTCTGGTTCTAGATATTAGTTACAATATCTAGCCACATAGTGTACCGGAGCCATCTAAAACAGTGAGAAATTTTCCTTAATTTAGGTAAGGTGACAGACGTTGAATATTCAGCAATTCTTAAAATATACTAAGTATGTGTTTGTGTATTATAGATGTAAATATATGAAATATTATTTCCTTGCTGGAGAAAATTTAGAAAAGATAGAAAATTAAAAAATATAACTTGTGCCCCTTGTCACCCACAGAGAACTACTGTTAATATTGTGGTTTGTGTCCTCCTCTTTCATCAAGTACATGTATGTGTATATTTTCAAAAATTGGGATCACGATGTTGATACAGTTATAAACCTATAGTTTTAATTAACTTTGTGTCCTGGCCGTTTCCCTTGTCATTAAATATGCCTTAAAACAACATATTTAGTATTTGGATAATATCTTATCCTATGGCTACATTGTAATTGATGTGATTAATCTTCTTTTTCTGGACTTGTGGCTTGTTTCACATAATTTTTTAACTAATATTCTCTGGTGAATATTGTATAAAAATATATTCTTGCTTATTATCTCTAGTTATCTCCTTAAGCCAAATTTCTAGTTGGGGAATTTCTATCTCAAAGGTCTAAGCTCTTTCTATCTAGTTGGGGAATTTCTATCTCAAAAGGTCTAAGCTCTTGGTCTGTATGGCTAAATTCCTTTCTAGAAAGACTTCTAGCAGGGCGTCTTCTCATGAGCAGTGTCTGAAAGCACCTCAAATTTTATTCCTCCCTTAGGATCGAATATTTATTTTGAAAATTTTGCCATTTTTCCAGTAAAAAAATCTCAGTGTTACTATCAGCAAGGTCGTCGAGTGACATTTGACATTTTGTTCGGAGAGTCCTTCTCAGAGAATTGCGCGTGGATCCGGGCGCTCTTTGGGACAGGCACGGAGAATGGCAGAGCCCAGAAAACCGGACCAGAAGCGGCCGACGGGCAGTTGTGCCCTGCGTCCGCCCGCCAGGTGGCGCCACCTCAGAGCCGCACAACCTGATGCTTTTTTTCGGAATCTGTGACAACCACACCTTCTGTGTGCTTCTGGAAAACTTTATTCAGGAGCCCTTTTACCAACAGTTATTTATTGCTCTTGGATGTCTTTTCTTGCTTATTATCTGATTGATTGATAACTTTTTCCACCTTTCAATCAAGTGCTGGATTTCCTTGAGAAACAGTTGAGTCTATCCCCACCCCTGCACTTACTGTTCTCCATCTGGAATGTTCAGGAAGAGGTGGCTGTGGGGCATTCGGGGCTCGGGGAGGGGCTGGCTCAGGTGACTTTTGTGGGTATTTGTATTTTGCGATCTCTGAGTCAGTACCCTTTAGCTTCAGGAGATGAGGGGAAGGTGGTGTCCTCATCACACCATTCAAGTTTGTTTCAAACTTTTCTGGAAGAGCACATGCTCCATGCCCTCCCTGCCTGTGACAGAATGCTAAAGAGAGCGAGCACGGGCATGGCCAGCACCTCACACAGGTCTGCAGCAGGGAGGTGCCGAGTAAATGCCTGCAGATCAGATGAGTTCGTGTGGGTGCCGGCCCCATGTATTCCAAAAACTTGCCGGTTAATGACCGAGGGCTGGGCAGGGGGAGCTGGGACATGCTGGCAGGCTCCCCCCTCGCTTCTCCCTCCCTCTCATTCCTGCTGTGCACGGTTGGCAGCTGGGAGAAATTGAGCCCTGGGTTCTGGGCCTGGTTGACAATGTTTTCAGTGTCAAATTGTACACAATATTTTTGAATATTAGAGAAATTGCAGTGATACAGGAAAATAAAATGAGTCACTTTTTTTTCAAAGAGCGGCAGGGGATAGTTCCATTTGAAGAAACTCTGAGAAAAGCTCTTTATTCTTTTTGGGAGTGACCTCTGGGTCGAGGACCATTTGGCTTTCTGATAAATAGCCTCTCAAGCTGTCTGAGCATATCACTTATCACTCATTAGTATTTCACTAATGTACTTTATTGGAACTTTAAATTTAAAAATACATGATTGTCAAAATAGGTTGAATTATACAGGAATATTTTAAAAGATTTATGACTTCCCCCTCATCCATGTCCAATATCCACCCCCATGGAATAACCAATATTAAGAATTTGGAATGAATCTTTCTGTGCCTTTCTTTTTCATGTGCAAATTTACATACACGTATATAGTAGTTTTGGTTTGTTTTTACTATTTTTAAACTAAACAGTGGAATTGCATTATACACATTACTTTATAACTCCCTTTTTTCACTTACTAGAATATCATGCCTTTTAACAGCTGCAAAATATATAGAATTGATACACCATAATTTCTTCAGTCAACCCCTACTGATGGACATTCAGGCCATTTTCATCTTTCTTTTCTTCTTTATTTTTTACTGACACAATGCTCTTGACATCCAAATACATATATCTTTACATACTGGTGCTTTTATTTTAGTAGAATAGAGAAATAAAAGTGGAGTTTTGAACCAACAGTTAGAGAATTTCAACAGATGACATTGGATTACTTTCCAAAAAAGGTTATAGCAATTTATAATTCCACCAGACATGTAGTTACAATGCCTGACCCTCCACATTGGATGTTATCAGATTTTAATTTTTACCAGTTTGATGTATGAAGTTGTAATCTGATTATTGAGTACACTTTGAAAAAAATGCAGTTTTTCTATTATTTCACAAGGTTCACACCTTCAACATAGACATTTATGTTAACACAGGCATATCTCTGTCTCTCTCTCTCTCTCTCTCTCACACACACACACACACACACACACACACACAGAGCCTGTTTCTAGTGCCAACTTTTTTCTATTCTTTTGGCTGGTAGCACGGTGAGTGGGTCAGGGACAGAAGGGATTGGCAAAGCCAGACAGGGTAGAACTCAACCAGAAAATTTCGTTCTTTATTCCACTGTTTTTATCAGTGGCAGGATATGAGGATGGGTATGTGGGCTCCCAGTTTTTGCTTATGAAAAGCAATCCCTTTCTGGACTGCATAATAGAATGATCACTTCTTCTTGACAACTCATTATCTTTGAGGGGCAGCACCTATCTCCTCATAATTCTTGAGATCCTGAAAAGAATTACAGAACAATCTTCTGTGACAGGGAGTATGCAGCTATTAATTCCCAAGCCAGGCTGTCGGCTCATCAGTAGAGAGAGAGAGAGAGATTAGATTTGTGGTGAAGGGCATGGAGTCTGGAGACTGGGTGTTTGAATCCTGGCTCTGCCACTTTCTAGCTATGTGACCTTAGGCAAGTTAATTAACCTCTCGGTTGCTTCAGTGTTCCCATGACAGATGGGGATAATAATAGTTCCTGCCTCATAGGATTGTTGCAAGGACTAATTCAACAGATGAATAAAGCACTTCAAACAGTGCCTGGTACGCAGTAAGGACTATATGCATGTTTGCTGTTATTATTAATTTTTATTGCACGCTGAAGGGGTATTCATGTCACACAGGACGAAGGCAGGGCAGCTCTCCTGGAAGAAAAGCGAGAAAACAGGCAGTGGAAAAAACAGCCACAGAAGAAGTGGCTAGAACCATATATGGTATAGATCCTGTGGATACTGTGAATAGATTATGACTTTCTAGCTGCTTGCTAACCAGCTCATAGCGAATGGTCTTGATTGAGGCAAACGCAGCTGCCCCAGACCCTGCTGTGAAGTGACCATAATCCCCCCCACCTCCCCGGCCAAACTTTGCAGTTGCCTCCACAGCTTTGTCCAAGTCTGGGTTACCTGGGACTGGCAGCAATACCTGGTGAGGGGTTTCCTGACTGCTTCCCTGTGGGAGAATCTAAGCGAAGGCTTTGTCTGCATCATTTCAAGGAGCACGGGTGTTGGCTCCTCGGCTTCTGGCTCCTGGGCATGTGTACGTACAATCCTTGAGTATGGGGCAACCAGAATGGACTCTTGCATAGGGTGAGTGGAACTGTTACGATCTGAGGCAACTGAAAATGGTGACCTGGAACCAATATTAATCCACCGGTTTTTAGGGTCCATGGAGTAGAGGGATTTGCTTCATTTTATAGGGAACAGCTTTATTGAAGCAGAGCAGCAATCAAGTTTTGAAAAATTTTCATGGGAAAATGTATATAATAATGTTATGCAAAGTAACAGGAAGTAGTAATAATGACAATAAATAAATAGAAAATATGCTGAAATAAATTACACCAAAATTTTAATTGTGATGACCTTGGATTGATGAGATTTATAGGTGCCTTTTGTTTTCTTCCTTATCTAAATGGTATACATTTTTATATACAGACTTCTAATTTTCCAAAATGAGAATGTATTCTTTTTTTTTTTTAAAGATTTTATTTATTTATTTATGAGAGACAGAGAGAGAGAGAGAGAGAGAGAGGCAGAGGGAGAAGCAGGCTCCCAAGGAGCAGGGAGCCCGATGCGGGACTCGATCCCAGGACCCTGGGATCATGACCTGAGCCGAAGGCAGATGCTTAACCATCTGAGCCACCCAGGCACCCTGTATTATATTCTTTGATAGAAAATAAAATAAAGACTATAATCAATAGACGCATTAATATAGAAATACCCTAAATGGCCATAAAGGGGGTGTGGTAAAAACAAAATGAAACTATGGTACATCTGAATAATGAACTACTGTGCAGTTATCAAGGTGGAAGTGTGAAATTGAAAGTTTTTTATTAAGGTTGTTAAGTGGGAAAAAGTAGAGTAAGAAACAGAATATATAGTAAATGCTAAATAGCAAGTATAAATATATGTAAGTGTGTATATAAGTATATACATTTCTGGAAGAACATAAAAATGTTATTACAGTGGGTGTGATTATTGGTAATTCTTTTACTTTTTGCATATCCATCACTTTCTAATTTCCTGCAATAAAACATGGATCACCTATATAATAAGTAGATGTTTGTATGACTTCTAAAAAAACAAACATCCAAAGAATATTCTTAGGGCAATGAAATCCTGTAAGGGATAGTGACAAATTATGTATTTGTAAGCAATGTTGCCATCTGGTGGATCAAAGGCAAAAACTCACTCTCTTCATTTTTCATCGGGAATTAGGAAATGAATGTCAAATTCTGTGTCATGTTTCAGACAAATGCTTGGACAATTTTAGCAACTTAACAAAAGTGTTCCTTTGATTCGCATGAAAAAGAAGTAGCCCAGTGAGTGGGAATGTAATTATGGGTGTAGCTGTTCAGTTTTATTTGAAAAAATTAAAAAAAAAATACCTGTTTTACTAAATGTGCCTGTGGGCACACTCATCCATAGACAGTTCTGAGTTACCCATTTTACTTAGGATTATTTAGGGAAAAATTTACATCTTAACATAACTTTTTCCAACTACTTGGCCTAGTACCCAGTTCTTAATAACACTACAAATGTTTGTGAAATGAATGATTACTTCTGGCTGACTTAACCCAACTAACCGTTGGTGTATTTTCATGGGCTATAAATTCATTTAAATATGAACCGTCGAAGCACCAGTTCTCTTGATAAGCAAACATAAAATTATAATGCTTTACAGAGCCAAATGATGGTAGTTTAGCTGCCATTTTGGATAAACTACCCACCTCCCCTCATTACCATAAGATTCTCTCCTGAATCTCACTCAGCCCACTCAGAAATTTAACTTTTCCCACTCACCATTCTTCTTATGTGCATGAAAACCTAAATATCTGATGGTCCCTCTGTGGAAAAACATCGTAAACGTCTCCCCAACCGTATTCTTCCCAATTCCCTGGGCCAAGTGGCTAGCTGAGAGACTGCTGCCTTTGAGAATTAACCCTGGCTTTCCTTACCCCCCGCCCCCCCACAGGTGAGCTGATCAACCTTGCCATGTACTGTGAGAGGATAAGGAGGAAATTCTGGCCCGAGTGGCATCACGATGATGACAACACCATCTATGAATCTGAGGAGAGCAGCGAAGGAAGCAAAACCCACACACCCCTGCTGGATTTCAGCTTTTACTCAAGGACAGAGACCTTTGAAGATGAGGGAGCAGAGAACAGTTTTTCCAGAACCCCAGATACAGATTTCACTGGACACTCGCTCTTTGATTCTGACGTGGACATGGATGACTACACAGACCACGAACAGTGCAAGTGATGTTCAGCCTCGCTGACCCTCTTCTGCCACACCCTGGGGTTGGTCCAATTTCCCAGGTAGAAATCCATCTCAGCTGGGAGGAAATCTTCGTGCTTGGCACACTTCTCACAAGCTAACTGGACTCTAGCAGCCTTATTTCCTTTTGTACAAACAAAACACAGAACCATTCAGATGGCTCCATTTAAAACAAACAGGCAAAAAAAAAAAAATGTCAGCATGGTTCCTGAAATCCATTTTTGTTTTCATTAGAAAACTAACATTGTGTGGTAGAGCCCATGCAAGAACAGGTTGTCTGTGGATCGTGTTTATGTAGATCCTCTTCAACCCGAGGGCTTAGTTGTGAGACGGATTCTCAAGCATCCTTCATCCACGTGGGTTCGAAGTAATGAGCGAAGTCATCAGGAGAAATGTAGGAGACAAATGTTCTATGGTGACTGCTTGTATTTTATGTGTGTATATTGTATGTTGAGATAATTCAAATAAAATCCATAGATATTCAGTGAACACCTACTATGTGCAAAGCACTGTGCTAGGTGCTAATCAGTATAAGTTTTCTTCTCAGTCCTGCCAGTGACTAGCTGTGTGATTTTGGGCAAGTCCCTTAATTCTTGTGTGCCTCATTTCCCCCACCTGTAAGGTGGGGCTAACAATACTCTCCACCTACCTACCTCACAGGGGTGTTGTGAGGATTCATGTGGTAACATTCGGCGCTTTAAACCTCTTGGAAGAGCTGTGACATAAACACAACATTTTAGTCTTGATTGTGCTTCCGATGTATGAAGAAGATTCGAGGGCAAAGGAATTCCATATCCAGCCAACAACAGCCACAGTCACTTGCAAAAGCCGAGCAGACGAAACACATGCAAAGGCACAGCTAAGACTCTGTCCTCGTTCTTCCCTGTGATCTTGCTTGAATTGAAATCTTTTGTTGAAAGAACCTTGAACATATTTTTACAGATCATCAACAGTTCCAAACAGTCTTCAATGCTGTGTATCTGCAGAAGTCTTTCTTTCGTTGCCTGAACGCACACTGGAATGTTGTCCTTTGTTGACTCCCGAGGGTTAAGTTGCCTCTGTGTGGTTTATCTGAAGGGAGTAAAGCTCAGAAATATGATGGGTTTCATAGAGGTGAAGGGGAAAGGATTTGACTGCTTTTTCTAAGCAGATGCTTGCCAGCTTGTAATGTCTTTTTGAAAACAAACCTTGCAAGATGTATTGAAAAGATGAAGTATGAAGAGGATCATGTTACTGGTATCAAAGCACTTTGTGCAGTGTAGACTCTATGCAGTTTTACTAATGCAACTTTTCTGGCGTTCTCAGGCATTGTCCCGTAAAAGGAAGGCAATGCTGAGGACAAATCTTAATGTTTCTTAAGGATCTCCCATAGCCTCCCTGGGCTCCCTCTCCTTCCCCGTAGAGCACATGGACCCTTGCGGTTACTGTATTTACTAAGGCACTCTGTCTCTGAAGACATCATTTTTGTTGACTTAGAACATTTTCCAGTGAAATATGGGATGAAGATGCTGGGGTGAGGGCCGTGCATTTGGGCTAGGAGAGTCAGTGTTAAGATTTACAACTGCAAGCAGAACTGCTGTACTCCTGATCACCACAGACTCGCTGGGTAATGGCTATTCATTGTGGGGCTTGAGAGGCACTGCTTTAAAGACCGCAACGTGTGCTGAGAAGTTCATGTACTATGCTTGAAAAAGACTCTCTTTGCATATGGCCTTTGCAAAAACAATCCTAAAATGCTGTGGATTCAACAAAGAGGTAAAGGGGGAGAGTTGCTGAGGCTATTTACCATTGAAGCAACCATGTAGGACATATGTAACTGGGAGGAAATGCGGAGTTGCCCTGAGTTAGAAATTCTTACTGCACAGGAAACCCAGTTGTTAGTAGCTTATTAAAACCATTCATCTTTGAGAGGACTGTTTGGTGCCTCATGAAAATGTGGTGGAGAAGATAGGAATGGATGAGCGTGTTTTATCTCCAGGGTCACTTGGGAGGACTGTTCACCTCTTTTGTTTCTAACAAACAAGCATGTTCCAAGGTCAGCTGGTGGTAGTTCTGTGTGACTAGGGAAACTTTGGGCTTGAAAATTTCAATACAATAAACGGATGGGCTGTAGACCTAGCCGCACAAAGACCGAGTTGCCCTGTCCCTACCCTTAGCTGGAAAGAGTTGTGTTTGAAATTTTGCCTACAATTTATTCTTACTATATAGCACCAGGTGTGTTGTATCTTTACTTCAGGAATGATTAAGTTATGACTGTGTAGAGCCCCATATTTTTTATCGTGCATTGCTTGAGGACGAGTACATGGAGAGCCAGTGTTCATTATAAAGTAAGTGATTCTATCCAGGTACCTCTCACAGGGCTTGAATGGACATTACCACTTGGAGTCTTGGGTACTAGCCTGACAGCTCATGACTGGGTAGCCAACATTTTGTAGGTGTAACTTGATTTGGAACCCTGGAATAATATCCCCAGGTTTTACCTTTCCAACGTGGGTTATGGAAACAAAATGACCAAGACAGAATTGGTATGGTGTGGATGACCTGGGTAGTCTTTATTGGGTGGGCTTTAATTTTATCTTTTTAAATTTTAATTTTATCTTTCATTCTTAAGCTCTCCAGATTTGAAGTATTCTCCAGTATGCTGAACAGGTGCTACTTATAAGAAAAAGTAACAAGAAATTAGGGGACATTTTGGTTATCTGGCTTACTTGTTCAAGTTGTGTTTCTTTTTTATTGGAAAGTAACTTAAGGAAAGTGTGATCTTTAATGTTAACAGATGTTTTTGGTTGGGCAGAAGACCCGCTAGCCACCTGTTCTTTTTTTTACCTGTCATTGTAAAAATAAATTCTGCCCCTCCATCCCTCTCCCTTTGCCCCTCATCCCCACTCATCAGAATTGAGGAACAGCCACGGTATGATTTAATCTGCATATGGCAGAGTAGATATAAGGGCAGTATAAGTTTATAGCATTTTGTTGTTGTAACATAATGAATTGTGAACAGTGATGCTCCCGCGGCCATGAGCTACCCAGGTGACTGATCATAGACTTAGAACAACTTGGACTCGAATCACAACTACAGTCTGGCTCTCCAGTGAGCCCTGCCTGTGTGTACTGTGGTATTTGGTATTAGGATATGTTTTCCTGAAATAGAGTTCAAGGAAAGGAAGAGCTAGGGATTTTAGCTTCCTGGGTCTTGCCTAGATTATCTGAGAGAAAGTGTAGAATCATAGCAATGTATAGCTGGGCCATGGGTTAGTTGTAGAAAGCTCCTTACAAGAGAGCCTCTGAGGTTGTTACTGGCTCCGTGTCATATGCACATTCATTTGCAGGGCAGGACCCGGACTGAAGTCTTTCACCTTGCCTTAGATGGTTCTTGCTATTACACCACTTTGACTTGGTTTCCTTTTCCACGTCCCCTGAGAAATCACTCCGCACTCATGGAACCAGCATGTCCCCAGCCTCTCTCGAAGAGTGCTTGGAGTCTTCCACTCTTGTCCTCCATGTCTGTTCAGCCGGGTCCAGATCAGTTCAAGAGATCTTTCGTTAGGATTTACTCTGTGCAAGGCACTGCTAGGCTCTATGAATGATACCAAGTCACCAAGACTCCTTATTCTTTGTTACTTATCTTTTAAGAATCCATTCCCATATGCTCACTCATTGCATATTTACTGAGCACCTACCCTGTGCCTGGCCCTGGGACCCACACTGGATATAGAGTGGTGAACAGAACAGACATGGCACCCTAATTTTAGGGCATCCTCTTTTGCTTAGACTACTGTGATAGCCTCTTTTAAATGCTTAGTCATTTCCCTGATCTATTCCTCCCATCACCATTAATTTTTTTAAAAAGCTCTGGCCCCGAGGGCATGCCATATTGCCTCAGGGTGAGGGCCACTCCCTGGGACCTGGTATTCTCACCTCTTCCTTCATCTCATTTCCTGGGGTGTCTGCCAGGGCTCCTCCATGTGAGCCATCCAGTGCATCCAGGTTGGTCTGCTTGTCGTTGCCTAAACATGCCTCATGTCCCCACTCCGCCTCTGCTTATGCTAGCCTCTCTCCTGAAATGCCTGCCCTTCCCGTCCACTGGCCCAACGCATGCCCACCTCTCAAGGCCCAGCTTCATGAGTTCTGCAAGACTTCCCAGCTCATTATAGTCTCCCCTTCCTCTGGAAACACAGCACTCATCATTTCCTTCCCTGATGGCTGCACGGGAAAGGTATGCCCAAAAGCAGGACACACACTAAAAGGTAGTGGTTTTAAATTGATGTCAGAGATGCCACTGATAATCCTATGAAAATCCTCTACCTTATTACCAGAAAAATACATATATGCAAATATACAAAATGTTACATATAAGTTCATTCAGATTTAGAGACCTGAAATCATCCCTGGATTCCTTAGGGGGCTCACGGACCCCAGTTGAAGAAGCCTTCTGTATAAAGAGTCTTTAAAAGTGACCGTTGTTAGTGTTCATTCTTTCTTGCCTTTGACCTGTTCAGAGAGGAGAAAAATTGGTATGGGACATGTGTGCAAAAGCAATCTCTTATTATCCGTGTTGAGTGACAGGGAAGGAAGGAAGAAGAGCTGTCTTACATTAATTGAGAAAATAGCTTTGTTTTGACAGATTTGGCATTTTGAAACTGACAGGGTTTTATTGTTATTGTTTTTGTCGGTTATCTTTAAACCATCCAAAAAGTTGGTTTATCAAAATCAATTCAGGGCCACGTGAGCTTCATATCCGCTCTTGAACCCACCCCTTCTGCATGGGTAGGCTGACCGGCTGGGGGCTTCAGGGAGGAGAGCAGAGGCTGGATTGTTCCTTATAGGAACAAGAGGTGCACAATCACATTTTCCTGTATTCATCCATTCATTTATTCATTTATTCATTCATAGGATAATTGTTGAGTGTACTTTCAATAAAAGGACGGTGCCTTTGTTGATAGGTAACTACTCAGGTTCTTCTCTGTCGTTGTCGTTGTCGTTGTCTTTTTTTTTTTTTTTTTTTTTACAGGGTGAAGTTATTTTTATTGCTCCTGACCACGATCCAAGATCCTTTGCTCTCCTTTACGTGCAGTGCTGTTTAAGTTGAACCAGAATCGATGAAAGTACATTTGATGACAAATACTTCTAAGTCTGAATGCTGAACTCTGGCAACCCATCTTTAATAGGTCCAGCCATCAATTATGTATGATTGTGGAGTGCTTGACCTTTATTCAGTTGCTTCCAGTGGACTGGGTGAAACTTGGCGAAGTTTGAAAGGATCCCCTTGGTGGGTGGGGCAGGAGGTCCCACTTGCCTGGAGCGCTCTTGCTAGTGCCAGGAGTAAATGCAAACACATCATGAATGTTTTCTTCATTTGAATTCCTTACCAGAAACCTGGGTTTTTAGTCCCTGACTTCAAAGAATATCTGAAAGATAGTTAAGGTTCCTTAACCTTCAGGATAAGATAACTGGAATGAGTAACATGTTGGCCTTTGTCTTTACAGATGGTTACAGAGGAAACTGAAAAATAGCTTAAAGGAAAGTGACTCAGCTCTCTTGGGGCTGACACTGTGACCCCCTCAAGCATTCTTGCTCTTGCCAAGGCAGGGGACTTGTCCCCAGAACAAGGCTCTCTGAAACTTCCGTTGCTGGCTAGATTATGACAAAGTGGGATGCTCAAATTTCAAGAAGATTATTGTCCTAAATTGTAAAACTTGTAGATAAATAGAGGGGCCCATTGCAATAATAAACTAACTTATGAATGTGGTCTAGCCAGCACCAACACTGTGATCATTTTTTTTTTTTTTAAAGATTTTACTTATTTATTTGACAGAGAGAGAGACAGCAAGAGAGGGAACACAAGCAGGGGGAGTGGGAGCGGGAGAAGCAGGCTTCCCGCGGAGCAGGGAGCCCGATGCGGGGCTCGATCCCAGGACCCTGGGATCATGACCTGAGCCGAAGGCAGACGCTTAACGACTGAGCCACCCAGGCGCCCCCACTGTGATCATTTTAATGGGAGAGACAAGTTACCTAGAATAAAAGATTGGTAGAGACTTTAGTGTTCTTACATAATTAAATAATGTCAGCAATGAACGTGATGGCCTTCTTGGATTTTTAAAAATTGTTGTTGTCTCTAATTGCAGCTTTAAATATTTTGAAACAATCCACCAATTGTAGAACAATATATATTTATGATAATGGCTAATTTTATAAAAAGTAGTATTACTAAGTATGACTAATTCACCTCCCCCCGTAGCAAGCATCTTTTTTTTTTACTTTATGGTCGGAATAGAGTAACTCATTTATCAATGATAGTTAAACCTTTTCCTTTCTTTAGTGTTTTTAAAAATTACCTATGGCTTTAAAAACAATAGGATTTAGCTCCTGAATTGCCATGTTAATTAGCTGTGTCTAAACAGATAGCAGAGAGAATACAATTGTTCAGTGGAGGGCTAGGAAAGAGAAATCCTTTGGATATTTACCCTCCTCTTAAAAAGCAAAACAAAACAGAACAGCAATCTGTGGACTTTTCCCTTTAACAGTTCAGAATTGGAAGTGTTGTGTCCTATTTGCTTCTGTCTCTCGATGAGAGATCCCATTTGGCTTATTCAAACACAAACCATGTCCAAATGATTGTATTTTTACTTTAAACAAATTGTATCTGACTTCTCTTGCAGCAATAAGATTAAAAACAGTGCTCAAATTTTTGAGACATCTCTGCTTCAGTAGGGGCGACATGTTTGTGTTCCTCCTGTCAAAATGATTACCTCAAGTAATGCATCTCACGGGATCATGCTTATCGTAAACATGTGTTTTCCCCAGAGATGTGCATCATGCAGAGCGTCTGACAACTCACACGGTGGTGATGGTCGGGAAGATGAGGGTCTGAATCCTTCATCGGGTGGTGTTAGGATTTCGTGGAGTGGGAGGTGACAGATGCGACGGCTTCAGGCAGCCATGTGGTATGGCTGTGCTAGAATGTGTCAGGCACATCAGAAGTTGTCTCAGTGGTGGCTTTAGTATCACAGTACAGCATCCAGGCTCATCAGTCAAAAACACATGCAATCTGTGGGGCAGGGTTGTTTGTGGATATACAAGACCAGTGCAGGAAGTGCTAAAGTTACGTTGATCTTTGTCTTCATTTATATGCTCAAGCTCCGGGACTGTCCTACCTGAAGCCAAGCCTGGGAAGTAGGGGAGCAGCTGAGAGCGGAGCACTGGCTGCCACCCCATTCCTTTGACTCTGGAGCTTCCTTCTAGTTTCTCAAAAGGGTTTGTGGCGTCTGGTTTCCGTTTTATAAATATAAAATGTACAAAGGAATGTATATTTGTTTTATAGATGTCTTTTAAAGGGAGACACCCCAAATGATCCGTATGGAGGTAGCGTCTCCAAACCTTTCTGCTCATTTACCCCCCGGTAAAACTTTCTGAGCTTGCCCTTTAGTATATTTATTTGTAAACACACACACACACACAGACACACTGCACACACTGCTGCACTGATATGTACATTAAAAACCATGGCAAACAGAATTTTTCAAAGACTATTCTTCTGTACTCAGTAGAGTTTAGGGAACGGGGCAAGGTGTATTTAAGGGTAGCGCCTAGAAGGCTGCAATCGATGAAAGAATGTCTATGTAACATTTGTGGCAAAGTGGCTGTAAAATAGGCATGGGCGCATGATCGTAGGTCAAGGAATGTATGTATGTGTGTATTTACTTTTACTTAAAACGGGCATTTTTGGCTGGGGAAGAGAATAGTGAAGAAAGAGATGTCCCCTTTACACGAGCTATTTTTCATTCTGTTTTTTGGGACCACTTGATCTAGAATGTTTTGGAAATTTCTGAAAGATTTCACAGTCCATGGATTTAAGCAAAATAAGAAAACATAGGAGGGGGAGAAACAAATAATGCAAAGACGGGATGCATTGCTTGAGAATTTCAGTACCGATCTGAAAAGCATGTTCCGATAATTCCTGGTACCCATCATCTCACTGATTATATATCTCTCTTCTATTTGTTTATAACCCCATGTCTCCAAATGTGTGGAAGATGCACAGATTCATTTTCAGATATCTGAGGTAGGAAGGACCGATGTTGGTATCATTCAAACCCACATTTCAGCTGCTTGGGGGCTGATGGGTGGACACGGCCTGGAAGTATTTACCTACACCATCTGTTTTGCAAACACAACGAATAGCATCTTGCTGAACAAGGGCCTCAATGTGGAGGTGGCATTCCAGTGTTTATTTCTGGACCTATGAGTTACTTTAGCACAGTTATTGTTAGTAGTTTATAAAGCCATATTTAAACTTGTACACTTGATTGTAAGATAGATTTGAATTGTGCACTATGTTGATTACTGTATATAAATGTGGAAATTCTGTACATTTGGTCTCAATGCTGTATGTATTTGATGTGTAAATGATAACTAGCGGTTATGAAATAGCTTGCTGTGAATGTCTTTATTCCCATTTGCTTCTCTTTTGCAAATTTAAACTTTACACTCATGAGAAAAGTCTGAAATTTTTGCAGCTAACATACTGTTAAGTGGTGGTCTCTTAGATTCTTGGGAAGATCTTTTCCTTCTAAGGCTCTGGTATAGTTAAAACAGAGGTAATGAATTTTTTAGGCATATAACTTTTGGATCCAAAATTCAAATGAATGTTTTTTAAGGAGAAAAACAGGTCTTTGAATATGCTCTCCTACCCTCTCCTGCCTTTAGATCTTGCCCAGAGCTTTTGGGGAGTGATGTCCACTAGTAGAGAGAAGAAGAGGAGAGGGTGGGAGCAGGACACACGTTAAGACCTTCACCTTGGGCACTAGGCCT
Organism: Mirounga leonina; assembly: GCF_011800145.1. Taxonomy (NCBI): domain Eukaryota; kingdom Metazoa; phylum Chordata; class Mammalia; order Carnivora; family Phocidae; genus Mirounga; species Mirounga leonina. The sequence continues at coordinate 56,078,530 of NW_023270807.1, read as the reverse complement.
GATGAGAGAGCAGTTTCCCCTTCCATTAATAGTGTCTAAATTAGTTTTTGTACCTCTTCAATGAAGTAATTATGATTCCCACTTTGTAGATGAGGAAGGAGACTTAGGGAGGTAAATTAGGGTAAAGTGACTAAGATGTGCTCAAGTCATAGATTTGCAGTGAGGTTTTTAGAAATACAAATATTACTAAGTGTTCCACACAGACGTGCCTGGCAATGAACCGCGAAAGATAGCTGGGCCTCAGGGCATGTCGGGATTGAGAGAGACATTTAGGATGTTCGAAATCCTACCTAGAAGTTTGACCAACTATTATCCACATATTAACATCTTAGCATTTAGAGAATATTACAATAAGGTAACAGCCAAAATCCCAAACTTCCCAAACCATGGGAATGTCTATTAAATAGAAATTGAGAGAACACCGTAATCCCACATTCTAGAGATAATAGTCTGGTTTTTAGACTTCCTTTCTCTCTTGACTTATAAATCCCAACTAGTCAGCCCTGCTTACTAACGTAGACCCTTATTAACAGAGGCCCATAACTGAAAATGCTTTGGGACAAATCTATATCCACTTCAACTTAAGTTAGCTCCAGACCTTCTAGAACTTGTGTGGAGGTCCTGGACTCAAGCCTGGTGTCTGTCCCCTTAGGGAAGCTTGCTCTCCTTGCTCTCAGAGGCATCAGAAGGAAGAGGGTTGCTCGCCTTCCCAACGCACTGTGCTCTCAGAAGTGTTCAGAGAAATGCCTTGCTGCCCGTTATACTGAGTATCCCATGACTTGATTTTTCGTAGTTTTGTCCTTCTTTTCTTTTAGAGAAGAGTCAGGGCAGTTGGTGTCCTTGCTCTCCCAGGGCCGTCTATTTTGTTTGTACAAGATGCCACTGTCAACACCCATGAAGCACTCTCCAGCCATGTGGGGCTGGTTCCCATTAGCCACAGACTTTTCTTTTAAAACCTACCAAAGTTACAGTAGCTGATCCCGTGGATGAAAGAAAACTCTGGAAAACAAGGGAAAGAGGACCAGCTTCCTCCCTCATGGTAATGACTGTTGCTGCCCTGTGTGCCCAAGAGGTACCTGGTCTATTTTCGTGGTAGTGGTGCGCTCGTTGTGAAGACTTAGGGGGTCATCTCCAGTTGAGGGCCTGTTAGACTGGAGGTTCACCTACCCGGGGGGTGTGTTTGGTCTGGGCAAGCACACTAGGTAACCCAAGCTCAACATGTAAACATCCAGGTAAACCCTGACTAAAACAATGTCACGGGCAGCCTCGAAAGGGAGGAGGAGAGTTGAGGGAAGGGCTGTCGGTGGCAGGGGGCAGCCCCGGGCCCCTGCCCCAGCCCTCCTGTGTCCTGTATTTATTGTGTGGAAGCCTTGCTGCTTCCTTCTCCACCCTCACAGACCTCCCTCTAGCCAGCCGGTGTGTTCCAGGGCCAAGAGTGGACATTTTAGGACTGCTCAGGGATGTCAGAGAGTCCAGATTCACTGGTGGCCCAAGCATAAGAAGGGGGGAAGAGGGGAGGAAGACTGGGCCGGATGGTTTGGAAGTCATCCCTCTGAAGGTAAGGAGGGCTTCTGAGCAGGGGACGAACACAAGGAAAGAGTATTTAAATAAGATGTGCAGCTGCAGGGCTGCAGGACGAGTCAGACAGGACAGAGCAGCTGGGCCTGATCTCAGCGGCTGGAGTAGAGGCGAGAAGTGGGGCAGGGGTGCAGGGGGAATCAGGAGGGGGAGCCGCCAGCCACAGAGCACAGGAAATGCCGACTCCTGGATGTGGGGAAGGAGAGGACCCCGGTAAGGAGGTAATGCTGGGAGACTGGGGACGCCCGCTGCCAGGTGTAGGAAATGTGGAGAAGGGGCACTGGTGTTGGGGGGGGGGAGTGGTGTTTGGGGTTAGCCACACCAAACATGAGGAACCATGCGGGACTGGAACTTGTGAAGCGGGGTAAAGGGACGCTGCAGCCCCCAAAGGCATGGTGGAAGCAAATGGGCTTGAGAGAGATGAAAAGGCTTTGGCACCCTGCATTTGTATAATGTTTCACTGTCTTTAGGATACTGTCTCAGCAACTCCCTGGCCCAGACACCTGGTGTCCTCATATACAAAACGAGGGCTCTTGCAGGTTGATCTTCAGGTACCTTCCAGGTCAAACCTCCTTTCATCGTCCCCCACGGTTGAATTCCACTTCTCTGTCAAGTGATTTCACCTCCTGCTTTGTTGATTCTCATCATGTCGGAAGGAGGAATTTCATGATCCAATCAGCTACTAACAGCTAACATTTACGTATCACTGACTACGTGCCAAACGTCATGTTCTTGGCAACCTACGTACCTTAGCTCATTTAAGCTTCACCACGACCCAGCGAGACAGGTGCTGACCCTGTCACCACCACCACCTTCCTCAGCATCCTCACCATGAGCACCATGTCTGGTTCACAGATGAGGGAACCGAGGTGAAGAGAGGTTAACTGACTTGTCCCGGCTCTCCGCCGAGGGAACGGCAGAGCTGGGGTCTAAGAGCTGGCTTTGACCCTGCCGTGCGCCGCTGGCCCCACACCATTCTAGTGGGTGTGTGGCTGGACCGCACAACCTCTTGAGGAAGGGGCTGTGAGGATGGAGGGTGCTTGTGTTGAAGCAGAAATGACTTGACCTAATTAACTTCTGCCGAATCATTCTCAGCCAACTGGGTGGGCTTTGCCTTCTTCTAGAACACACACAGACCCTGCCACCAGGTCTTGTTCCATGTTCAGACAGACCCTGGCTCTCTGTTGGGGGCTGTCTGAGATGCGGGGTATCCCTGGTTCCTGCACTTCACTTCTGGTGGTCATGGCCACTGGCCCCACACGCTTTATTCACCTTGACTCCTTAGAGAGGGAATTCCTGGGGGGATGACTGAAAAAGGAGAAAACACCCCTAAGTGGCAGGGTTCTTAGGAGATGAATTCAGACTGGCTGCCTACCACCTGCTGCCCAGAGGAGCTCACCACGCACACTGCTGGCCACCTTCTATAAACAGATGCTGCACACTTCCCCATCTCTAAGCCCAGACCCGCATGTACATATGCCTGTGGGGTGCTGCCTGTGGATGTCTCCACCTGTCCAGATGTGAGCTGATAATCCCCTTTCCCCCCGTGTTTCTGAGCCTCTCAGTAGCTAAGCAAGACCCCTGGAGTCACCCAGTCCTGTGGATTCTGCTTCCTGCAGCCAGTTTGAATTCATCTCCTCCTCAGCTCAGCCTCACCTTCTGGGGCTGCTGTCTTCTCTCCAGGCTCCTTCCTTCTGGTCTGCCTCCCTCAAACCCATTCTCCGCCTTGCTGCCAAGCTATTCCCGAATTTGCATGTCATCCTTGCGCAGGGGCCATGCTAATCTTCTCTGTATAGTTCCAGTTTTAGTGTTTGTGCTGCCGAAGTGAGCACTGCCAAGCTACTCAAAAAGGGAAAGTATCCACGTGGCTTCTGTAGCGTTCAGGATAAAGTACAAGCACGGAAGTCTTTCCGTGCCCTGGAACCTGCCCCCCTCACTTGCCATATTTCCCACTGCTGCCCTTCCCATCCTCACACACCAAACCCCAGAGCTACCAAACTATGAATTTGCCACTTTGTTTCACCTGTCATTCCACCACTGAAGGGATGATGCTGTTGTAAAACAAATTTTATTGGCATTTTTTTTCTCTTCTATTCACATAGATAACAAATGGTTGACTGTAGTTGATTTTTTTCTGTTTTCTCAGCTGAATGCCTTCTTTTCACCAGACTTCCCCCAAGGAGAGACAGCCAAAGAGAAAGGTGTTCTCTTTCATTTCTTTAATCAGACACCGACTCTACGCTCACTGGCAGGTAAGACATAAAACTCCGGTAAAAGATAGATGCTGATAAATACCACAAGAGAGGGACAAATAAGATGGCTTAGACCCCATGGTGGGGGGAATTCTTCCGGCGCAAGAATGCAAGAGAGGGAGCCATCCTTGCCTCTCTCTACTGTTCTCCTGCTTTTGCTATACTGACGGTAACTTACTTTTCCAAGTCGTCACACTTCCAGATGTGCCCTCTCTCTGGCACAGAAAACAGGAAATGTGTTTTTCTTTGGTTAAAAGGACTTTCAGAAGATTGGATGTTTAAGAATGGTGGTCCAGAGACCACGTGATCTGAGCTGTGATAAGTGTAAGGTACTGCTGGAGCCTCATCTTTCTGAGATGACCCCCACTGTCAAGGACCCCATCTCCACTGTCAGCATCTTAGACAGGTAAATACCATTAGACTGAAGGGATACAGGAGGCAAAAAGTTGTCTTTAAAGGGCGAAAATGGACATGGAACACATTTGTGGTGGGGAAGGACAAGACTTTCCAGCAGCTGCTTGATGGCAGGTGGTGTGGGCTGATTGGGTGCATGTACCTTATGTCTTAACATCCGCTTTTTTCCTTAAAAGCAGCTTCTACAAGTCACTGTGTTGCAGCTTTTCCTAGGAGTGCGTATTAGCTTCGGGAGACTCCTAGACAGGATGGAACACTCTGGGAACGCCACCTACAAACATGTGTAGTTGCACCCTCATCAAGCATTTGCTTCACTCGTTGTGGGGTATTTATTCCCCAGGCAGGGCTCGCTCACTGGCTGTAGGATGTCTGATTTCTGCTGTTGGATAACTTCAAGGGTTTAGGGTTCCGAAAGGAACCGCATAATCCCCTTCTCCAACAGCATAGTTCATGTAGTAAATGCTCAATAAGGATTGCTTACAGGAATGGACATATTCTCTGGTAAAAGACAGATCAAATTGCAAAGAAATCTCCAAAGTTTGAAGTTTGACATGATATACTGGGCAGAGGCAGCCAGTAAATTACTCATAGAACAAACCACAGGTGACTGAAATATGGGGTAGTAATTTTTGTAGGCTCAAGTGGTTTTATGCAGTCCTCAGGATCTCTCGATGGAGTTATAGCCCCGTAATTCAAATAGCTCCCATTTCCTTGACACACACAGACCATGGATCTGAATCCCACATCCTGCCCATGGTTGGCACTGCGTTTTTCTCCACCCCTGCTGTCTTATGCTGCCCCACAAATCCTTGTGTTGGAGCCTCTAGATGAGGTACATTCACCATTTCTTGGTTTTATACTGTTTCTATGTATTACAGCGTATTTAACGTATGAATGAGACTACATCCATTAAAATTGTGTATGGCTTTCTTTGGGAGCCTTGGAAGTTTATTCCTTTTAGCTATCAGTTTTTGCATCCTATAGAAAGCAGAGTGATGTTAGTGATACTTTCTCAGCTTGAGTGTTGGCATGTATGGATTTAGCCCAATCTCTGCACACAAAAGTGGAGAAATCCCTGGTAGGTAGGAGATAAGACTTCTTTTTTTACTTTTTCCTCCTCCTACTTCAACTCTTCCCTGATATGAGGAATTTGAGCTCATGCTATTGTTGTTAGCTCTCTTTCCTATACAGTCTTATATATGCAACTGGTACTTTAATATTTATATATATATAATATATATATTATATAATTTATACATATGAATATATATAATATATTATATATTTTATATTATATAAATTATATAATATATATAATATATATTATATATATATTAATGATTTATTTATTTGAGAGAGAGAAAGAGAGAGCACAAGCAGGGAGCAGGGAGAGGGAGAAGAAGACCCCCCACTGAGGAGGAAGCCTGATACGGGGTTTGATCCCAGGATGCTGGGATCATGACCTGACTCGAAGACAGACACTTAACTGACTGAGCCACCCAAGCACCCCGCAACCAGTACTTTAAAAGCTGACATGTCACATATGATTATAAACAACTTATTATTATTGGTTTTTAAATTGCCCCGTCAAAGTCAGTCTCTGTAGGGCTAGTTTTCCCCCTAATATTGGATGAAATTTTAGTCAAGCCTCATTGTTTATCTACTTACTTTTGGGTAGTGAAAAGTTGGGGATCTCTTTAGTCTCTCAAAACAGGTACAGTTCTGTTATGAATATGTGCAGTCATGTAATAATCAAAATTCTGAATTGCATTTAACAGGGAAGCTGCTCCCTTGCTTTGCTTGAGTCTCCATCAGAAGGGCATGGGACCTTTATTTTATGTCTTCTGTCAACCCCTACCTCCTTACCCCTTCCGCACTTCATACATGCATTGGCTAGCTGTGACTTCTGACCATTCTGGGGTTAGAGCAGAGGAAAGCATGTCTAACTTGACTGCCACCAAAATGGTTGTAGATATTTATAGATTTTTTTTAAAGATTTTATTTATTTATTTGAGAGAGAGAGAATGAGAGACAGAGAGCATGAGAAGGAGGAGGGTCAGAGGGAGAAGCAGGCTCCCCGCTGAGCAGGGAGCCCGATGCGGGACTCGATTCCGGGACTCCAGGATCATGACCTGAGCCAAAGGCAGTCGTTTAACCAACTGAGCCACCCAGGCGCCCGATATTTATAGATTTTAAAAAAGATTTTATTTATTTCTTTATTTGAGAGAGAGTGTGTGTGTGTGTGAGAGAGAGAGAGAGCACAAGCAGGGGGAGTAGCAGAGGGAGAAAGAGAAGCAGGCCCCCCCCGGGGGCTTGATCCCAGGACCCTGGGATCATGACCTGAGCCAAAGGCAGACACTTAACTGACTGAACCACCCAGGTGCCCCTATATGTAGATGTTTAAAGATGACTCTGGGGGGGGGGGGGGGGCACTTTCACAGAACCTTTGGAGACCTCCCTAGTACTAGGGATCTTTCATCTGGCAGTTCCCATGACACAGGCAAATGCATCTCCCTGGCTGATCCTTTATGACTCTGCCATTTCCCCTTGGTTGGAATTCTACCACCTTTCCCTCTTGGGCAAAGTGCCTTTAAGATGGTGCCATGATCTCTGTCTCTTTTAATGCTAAAATATAGACCTTGCCACTAAAATGTTGAGCTCTCTACCAAACCCTGTTCACTAAGCTTGAGGTGATTGGAAACTACCCTCACCCTTCCCCCACCTCTGCTAGACCTGCTTCAGTGGTTAGAGACCCTGCTGCAGAGTGGGATTCATTCGTTGGAGCCTATTGTCCGGGGGACTCAGTAGAAGGTGAGAGTACACTCCCAGTTTTACGTCCTGTAAAATGTAGCATATGCACGTGAAAGAGAACCAAATAATTTTTATGTGGGTTTGATAGTCATAAGTCTCTGGAGAGCCACTGATGTCCTCACCTAAATGGGCAGGACTTTGGTGTCTTTTCTCAGGCTGGATGTGGGAGTCTCTTTCCACAGTGGTTCTGCTCCAAGCAACTGCACCTTTCCTGTTCCTTCGCATGGGCTTCTATTTCTTCCTTTATCATTGCAAAATAAGAGAATGAAATATTCTGTTAGTCCAGTGAACTGGTTGATCTTGCCCTCAGATCTTGAGGTACTCTGAAGCTATCCCCTTGGCATGTAGGAGTATTTCCAAATATCCTTTTCTTTTAGTAACCTAGAATGCAACTAACATCCACATATAAAAATCAATCATATAATCAATCAGTCAATGGATAATCATGGCTCACCTTGTGCTCTCTTCTGTGCTAGTGATTTGGAGGGGCTAAATAAGGTCATTTTTTTATATGGGAATATAAACTATGTAGATGTGAAAAGCTATCTGGCAAGTGGGTAAGGTGACTGTCAGGGGGCCTGGCTTGGAGATTGACTAGTAGGAGGCCTTGGCTTTATGGAAAGCTGGTGGAATTTGATGGGACAGGTTAGTGGTTTTGTTTTGTTTTGCTTTTGTTTTTGTTCTTCTTAGAGGGAGAGAGAGAATCTTAAGCAAGCTCCACGCCCAGCACGGAGCCTGACATGGGACTCGATCTCATGACTCTGAGATCATGACCTGAGCCAAAACCAAGAGTCAGATGCTTAACCGACGGAGCCACCCAGTTGCCCAGGGAAAGATTAGTTATTAAAATTTCTCATCTAAAGCCAAAAATGAAGGGTAAATTGTTCATAAAGGTTTATTCCTGAATTGTGATTCAGGGAAGTTATAATGATTTATGTTTTAATTCTGCCTATGTATAAGATTTGGGTTAATCTAAGACTTATAAAAATAGTAGAAATCTATGCTTTGAAAGTTTGGCTACTCTGTGGGTGCTATAGTTGTGCCCCCCGACTGCTTGAATGCAGTGGAGGGGTCCTGTTGTAAGTGGCAAATGAGTTTGTAACTAGGTCTGTGCAAGACACTAGAAGAGCATGGCAGAGGCCAAAAGGAGGAGTTTGGACTTGTGTGGGATGCACTGAGGACTTTCAAGTGGATGATAAAGATCAAGATGATAAAGAAAGATGAATCCTGCAGCAGTGGGCAGAGCAGAAGGGAAGAGCAGAGTGTCTTCTAAATTTGTTCCTTCCTTTCTATTCACATTGTTGCTCTTACCTTGGATCCTTATTGCTTCTTGTCAGAACTTCTTGCTTTGATGATTCCTCACCCTCTACAGAGTAGTCTCAACTCTTTAACCTACTTGCCAAGGGCTTCTGATACCTGGTTTCTAAATTCTTATCTTCCCACTCGCCTCTGTGAAGCTTGTTTATATGAACTCTGTTCTCCAAACAGAAAGTTGAGTTATCCAAAATGGTGTCTACCTTCATGTCTTAGTTCATAGAGTTTCCATCCTGATGGTTTATCCATTCCGATTCCATGCATTATGGGCATATCAAATTCATCCTTCTTCAGGAAATCTTCCTGCTCTGAGAAATGGTCCCTTCTTAATTTCTGAAGTACTCATCTGTTCATTGAGCACCTAGCATATGCCTACATGCTTTCCTATTCATCTCTTGTTGTATATCACATCCCACATTCTAGATTATAAACTTCCAGAAATAACACCCGAGTTTCTAAATTTTTAAAAATTTCCTCTGAGGCTTTAGTATATGTATGTTGTCCAACGCAAAGACAATGGAAGTAGAAGGAATGAGACAGATGCATGAATGATTTTGGAGGAAGAATTCACAGAACTTCGTGATTACTGACTTATCGAGATGCTTCTTGGGGACTTAATTTTTATTTGTATGCTGTTTAAACTCTTGAGATATTGGGTTCCATATACATCCATACTCCTGTGCAAAGAAATTCTTCCTTTTATTTGTCCTAAATTGCCCTTTATACTGATGATCCTATTTAAAGCATAAGGTCTATATGCCTTTTAAAGGTTAGGGCACTGTTTAGCCAGACGCCCAAATATTTATATACTGAGACCTACACGAGTGTTGTCTGATTAATACCTGTCTTCTTGGGAAAGCTGTGAATAATGTCAACATGAACTACATTATTCCTGCTAAAAATTCATCCATTTAGTTTAACTTGCATGTAATGACACCTGAAAGTCAGGAGCTGTTTGCTGAGCGCTATTGCAATCCTGTTGTAGCTCATTCATAACGAATGGCAATGAAGTACCTTCAGCATACCAAATGGGAGCATCAGCATAAATGGGAAATTTAGGGGCTCCTGGAAACCTTTAATAAGTGATGAATATAAAAGGAAAATGCAATGGGTCTCAGAGAAATCCTTGTTTGGAAAAAAAAAGACACCTTCAGTAATAAAACTGAATTGGAAGTTATAACTATGGTATTAACCACATGCTCTATGTTAATGCCAGCTGAAATTTATCAAAATAGCTGAACAATAAAGAAGGTGGAGATGGAGATATTAAATAGGCCTAGGAGGGGCTGGGGAAGGGCAGAACCCCTCCATTTTCTTTCCATCTTTCTCTTTCCTCCTTTTGATTCCTTCTCTTTTCTCCAGTTACAACATCAGCCTCTCTTTCCTCTAAAGGCCGCCTCCTTTCTCTCTCCCTCCTCTTTCCTACTCTGTGAGCCTACCCTTCCTCCTCCGCCATTCTGTTCCCTCTCTGTTGTGAGTCATAGCGTTTTGCAATTTGAGGGACCTTGAGACCATCTAATTTAGTCTCCTTCTTCTTATAGATGAGGCTGAAAAGCCCAAGAGGAATTAATGTACTTGCTCAAATCACCCAGACAGTGAGTGAGAGGATCTGCCCAGGAAGTACCACATCTTCGTCTTGAAAGGGACTGGGATGTCCTCTGTGCCACTCATCCATCCAACGCGGAAGCACTTTCTAAAATACCCGGAAAGAGTTAGCTTGTTTGAGAATATTTCCAGGGAGGGTAGTCTACTTCTTGGTTAGGTGCCTTATTATATTATTGGAAAATTGTGATAGCAAGCTATTTTTTAGGTTAAATTCTGCCTCCCTCCAATTTTCTTCCACTGTTGCTACTTCCATCTACTGAGTTTCAGTGAAGGTTTTCGTTCATGTGCTTGTTCTTTAAACATGTGATGAAGCAACTGGACTCTCTTAAGCCTTTTCTTCTGTAAACCAAACGCCCCTGATTCTGTTAACGGTTCCTCATGTCACATGGTTTACCCACCTCTCTTTGAGCCCTCCCCTTGGTGATCTCTAAACAGTGTCATCCTTATAGAATGATAACAGATGTAGACACCATACTTCAAATAATATTTAATCCACACAAGTTGCAGTGTCATTATTACCTATCAAGATCTGGAAATTTGATCAGTTTATTAGTGCTCATCATTTTAGCTTATCAGGAGATTAGACTCAGCTGAAACCCTCACGTCTCCTCCATTTACACTGCCAACAAGCCAGATTTTTCCAGCTCCTCGTATTTGATTATGTCGATGATTATAACATTATGTCTTAATCGCTATTCCCATAAAATCTGATCATTTTGGTTTTGTACCATTTTCCCCAGCAACCTGTGTTCTTTCCGGGTTGGTAGCTTTTGTCCCCATTCCCGCATTTTACAGTGCACCAGCAGGTTCCTCCTGGTGAGCAGCCAACTTTGATCAAGGTGTAAATTTATTTTAACTACAACTAAGTGCCCATACAGTGATATCTGCCAGATAGGATGTTGTGACAGAGTCACTTGCTATGGAGTGGAATGGAGTACTCCTTTGCTTGTATCAGTTAAGGTTCATTTGATTACAAACAATAGAAATCAATTAGAAAAACACCTGGGGCCCCTGGGTGGCTCAGTCAGTTAAGCATCCATCTCTTGGTTTCGACTCAGGTCATGATCTTAGGGTCGTGAGATCAAGCCCCACGTTGGGATCCACACTCAGCAGGGAGTCTGCTTGAGATTCTCTCTCTCTCTCTCCCTCTTCCCCTCTCCCCTCCTCTAAAATAAATAAATCAATTGGTGGGAAAACCCTTGTGTCTCACAGAGCTAGAGGAAGAATGGGATGAGCAAATCTCAGACTGGGCAACTCTATGGGTAAGTGCTCGATGTCTTCTAGAGACTGGGGATTCCTAGTGTCTGGGTTTTTTCATTCTACCTTTCAAGATTCTTGGTGAAAAAAATCTGATTGATCCCATTTGGGTGCCACTGAAGTCCCTGGCGCTGTCTTGGTTCCTGCTTTCCCCACTCTTGGTTGTCTCACTTTGCTCTGAATCATGTAGTCAGAGGTACAAAGTTTTGTTACATATATGCAGAGCCATCGGACCCCACTCCTGGGCCTCTGACTTCCGTATCCCTTTCCATATCCCTGATAATTCTGGTATTTGCAAGTGAATCACAAACAAAGCCAGTCTGGGAGCTCCGCCCTAGAGAGATTGCTGGCAGGTGATGACTCTCGACATGGCTCTGAGAACTGGTGGCTTTGGGGGTGCGGATGAGGCAGTAGTCCTTGGAGTTATCCAGCTTGGTATGGATGTGTTCAGAATAGCAGAAGTTTAGATTTTGTTTCCAAAAGCTTCATAATGAAGACTGGAAGGTTCTGACCCCCCTATTCCACTGCCCTGTGTTGTCCACCATTTCCCCATTGGCTCCCTTCTTAGACACAGGTCCTGGAAGGACTCAGAGTTCTCAGAGATCATCAGGCCAGAATCTGCATTTGAAACATGAGAAAACTGAGCAGTCAGGTGCCTTGTGTAAGATCACACAGGTAGTTAGGGCTTCTCCTGAGGTTCTGACCCAGGTTTCTTGTTCCCCAGTTCGATCCTCATTCTTCCAGATCACCCTGGCCCTGAAGACAGAGGAGGTATTTTTTGAGAACTATATTTCAAACTAGGGTGGGATCAAAGTTCACATTTATTGTTAAAATAATTATTTTATAAAACTTCTAAAGATAAAATTATCAGTAGATAAGAAAATATTTTATAATTAAACAGAGTATATATCAGTAAAATATACTATTAAGAACAATTAACAAGTGAAAAATATTTTATAAAAATAATAAACAGTTATGGAATTACTCACACAAGGCCAACTAACTGGGTAGTTGTGGGGAGGAGGAAAGTGGATCATGGGAAACTGCAGGGAGGAGCTGATACTGAACCTGAGTCTTAAAGGGTGAGTAGTAACTCACTAGGGAGTGCCGGTGGAAAGTACAGGGGAGATGTCCCAGAGAGATTAGCATAAGTGGTGGGTTAGGGGGCCATGTAGTGGGGCAGTTTGGAGAGAGAGGCCAGAGTGGAAGAGTAAGAAGGCAGATAGGACCAGGGTGTTAAGAACCTTGTTTGCTTTGTGAAAGGTTTTAGCCATCCTATAGAGAAAAATGCCCTTCAAGAGTACTTTCTGTGATCTTGGACATGTTTGGTATTTGCACTGTCCAATATGGTAGCCATAGGTAGCTACTGAGCACGTGAAATGCGACTAGTGCAATGGAGGGTCTTTAATTTTAATGAATTACAGTGTAAATTTAGATAGACATGCACGGCTAGTGGCTACCATGTTGGACAGCTTTAGAGCTTTAGAACACTGTGGGGCCATGAGAGGTTCTAGACAGGTGAGTGATGCAATTAGATGTATGTTTTCTGATTCCTCAAATGGAGGAGTCGTTAATATGAAGCTGTATTTATGCAATTCTAGGACAGTCAGCCAAATATGAAAAAAATAAATTTCATTGCTTTCTGCATGGACTAGCCTTAGAATGAAAACAATGGTGATTTGGGGATGGAGGATGCTCATAAAACAGGCTTTTCTAATGTGCATACCCCTGGGATCAGAAGGATTGTTCCAGTCCTAGTGTTAGGAGCCACTGCATTGTGACATGTCAACAAAAAGATAATAGTAAATAAAGTACTGTTTTATTAAGACTCCCCTCTTTCCTTAGATTGCTAGAATATGCTGTTGCATTTCTGTAAGATTTCTGAAATTTCATGTATATATTAAGAATGTAATAATTAAAAAAATCCATTCTGGTTCATTTATCTGTCACTAGTTAAGTTGCAAATTACGTGGCGGCTAACAGGGAAATCTTAAATCTTTCATTAGCATGGGGTAGTCTCCAGAGAGACTGTGACTTCAAAACACATTTTGGATATATTCCAAACCAGGGAGGATAACTTTCAACATTCCTAAAAACAAAAACAAAATCCTTTTGCTCCTGAAGGGCTAAAGTCTGGTTTGGCCCACTAGGGATGAGCCTCGGGCTGCAGTGGGGGGCATAACATCTGGTTCCTGCCCAGGCTACTCCGTGTGAGTTCACCTCCCCTCCAGCTCCCTGGAGTCTGGTTTGGTTGATGTGGTTCAGGATTTGATGACAGGCCTAAGCCCTGGATCTCAGCTACTTTAGAGAAGATGTAACTCTCAGAATTGGTTCCGGAATACCTCATCCTGCTATCTGTGCCCACCCCCCACCCCCCTTAACTGATCCAGGGTTAGGTCAAGAGCCCAGATCCAGATTTGCACCATAGGAAAATGATAAACCATGACAAGTCAGGCCTCTTATTGTTTCTCCTCCTTCCCCTTCCAAGGCTAAGGATAGACCCAGACTTCCTTTGAGTACCATGGGCAGTGGCCAGAACTAGACCCATATCCTGGCACCCAGGATGGTTGGGACCAGGCAGACGTGCAGTTGTTCCAGGTCCTTTGCAGAGGTGAGCAGGGCTTCTGGACATCATGTGTATTCCACCCCCCCCCCCCCACCCCCGCCTTTTACATGTCCCTGAGTCTTGCAAAGCAGAGGGGAAGGATACCAAGTCACCCACAAGAGGGCAGCAAATGATTTCCATTCTAGTTTGGTTTCTCTTCCACGGAGCTTCTATCTAGTCAAGAAATAAAAATTTGATGCTGATGGGTGGAATGGGGCCCAGGTTTCATTTCCCTGCGCAGCTTTTGCACATTTCTCGTGTACCCTTGTTAGTACAGCTTATCGCTGGAGTGTGGCAAGTCCCAGCTGGTGGTGTCCTGGCCCAGGCAGGCAGGATGGGAGGCCAGTGGGGACCAGGCCTTCCTCTCCGCTCTGTTTTCAAGATGGGGATTTATTCCCTAGGAAAGGATCATCATAGACCTGCATTCAGGATTATTTTCTTGTTTCAACCTCCTTGTTCTGAAAGATTCCTCGGACTGTGCCTCTGCCCAAATGATCAGATGCTGCCTGGTTGCCAGTTTGCACACACAGGAGACCAAACAGCTGGAGATGTCTCCTGGGCAGAGGACTTTCCCTCATTGGTCGTCATGAGGCATGCTGCCCTGTTGGTGAATGGAGAGTGTTTACTCCTGTGTGCCCACAGTGTGAGGTTCAGATGGGCTTAGGCTCAGTTGTGAGATGGCCCTCACCCGGCATCCTTTGATAACCTCCTTCTCTCTGCCCTTCTTTCCCACGAGAGGGGCTTTCTGTGGTCTCCAAATCCTAACCAACAAATATTTATTAAGCAGCCCCCGGAGATGCTCAAATGACACTAATAATAAAACTGATTTATTAAATGTGTGTGCTCAGCTGTTATCATGATATTTAATGAATCTCCTGAACAACCCTATGAAGTAGATATTCCTCCCAATTTCTAGATAAAGAGATTGAGGCTGTGAGAAGTTAAGCAGTTTGTCACTTAGTCAGAGGGAGGAGCAGGAATTTGAACCCACGTGTGGCTGACTCCAGGACCCTAACTGTGGTGCTCCATTCATCTTCTTCCTAGAAAGGCCTTTTGTCTCAAAGACCTTGTAATTTAATGCAGTGGTTTTCCGTTTGGGTGCACATCAGAATCACCTAGAGAGCTTTTAAAAAAAACCCCAATGCCAGGGTCTTATCCCAGGCCAGTGAAAGGTGTGTGTGTGTGTGTGTTTGTGTGTGTGTGTGGGGGGGTGATGTCATAGACACTGGCATTTTAAAAAAACTTCCCAAGGGGTACCTGGGTGGCTCAGTCGGTTAGGCATCCAGTTCTAGGTTTGGGCTCAGGTCATGATCTCAGGGTTGTGAGATCGATGGAGCCCTGCATTGGGCTTGGTGCTCAGCATGGAATCTGCTTGAGATTCTGTCTCTCCTGCTCCCTCTGCCCCTCCCACCAACTTAGGCTCTTCTCTCTCTCTCTCTCTCTCTCTCTCAAATAAATAAATAAAATCTTTAAAAAAAAAGCTCCCCAGGCGATTCCTCTGTGCAAGCAGAGTTGAGGAGTCCTGCCCTTGTGGAGGAGATGGGGTGGGCGATGTGAAGTCTGGGCAGCAAAGTTAAGAGGCATAGATTTGTTTTGGTTGGGATCACCTGTCCATGTTGCTCACCCCTCTCTAGCAGACAGTTGACTGTTCCTGTCAATGTGGGTACTTAACTACAAAAAAGCTCCCATTTGGTAACAGTTACCATAACTAACATTTCCCCCAGTACTTGCCCCCTGTAAGGCAGTTTTACATTTTTTTTTTTAAAGATTTTATTTATTTATTTGAGAGAGAGAGAATGAGAGAGAGCACATGAGAGGGGGGAGGGTCGGAGGGAGAAGCAGACTCCCTGCAGAGCAGGGAGCCCGATGCGGGACTCGATCCAGGGACTCCAGGATCATGACCTGAGCCGAAGGCAGTCGCTTAACCAACTGAGCCACCCAGGCGCCTGCAGTTTTACATTTTGATCAATATTAGTTACTTTAATCCCTCCACAACCTAACGCAGTAGGTCCTACCTCTTCATTAAGTCTAAGATGCCATGGGTTCTAAATGCACCATCATTTTATGTACACTAAGAAAGAAGGAAAAAACACTACCTACTAATTGTAAGTCACTGTAAGGGATGATTTTTTTTTTCCAGAGATGTTAAAATGTGAGAAAACATGCATAGTAAAATGAATGAAACATGGTGGTGGTGTCTCACTTAGTAGATGAAGAAGCAGAGGCGAAGGAGGCGGAGTAACGCCTCCAGGATCGCCCAGCTGGGCAGGCATGTGAGCATTTACCAGGCTGTCAATATTCTGCCTCCACATAATTTGTAATGGCAACATTAAGTTTCATATAAATATGCCCTAATTACTTTAATTACTCCCCTAATTTTAGTTGATTATATCTTGATGTAGGTTTTTCTATGTGTCTTTTCCCAGGGCATTGCCAACCATACATTAGGTGCTGACTATTTTACAGCTGATAATTCAGTTAAACCATCCCCACTGATTCTCAATGTGACTCATGTGAGATCGATGCTGGGCCATCCCAGGCCTCTTGTAGAGCTTTCTCTTTCACCACTTGCTCTCTTCACCACTGTTGAACTCTGTGGATGGCGGGATGACGATGGGCCGCACATGGCTGGTTTCTTTATCCAGCATCTCCGGTCTGTCAGCCTCGGATTGTCCTCTGCTCTGCACTCACCCCGCTGCTCTCTGAGACCTCATGACCAGTGGTTGTATAGTGAGTCAGGTCTTGGGAGCATTGCTTCCCATCAGCATCAGGAAGTGAGTGGATGATGACGACCTGAGGGGTGAGCATGCTTGATCAGGAAAAAGTTGCCGGGGCTTTTTGATTCTGGGAGATCCAGCCCTTCTCCCTGCAGACATCTGTAGACATTCCTCACACGTGAGCCCTGATAAGATATTGGCATTTCTATAAGAAGCCTGGCCAGTTCTTAGTAGAGCCTTTCTTTCTCTTCAGCAAGGTGATGTGGTTGGGAGTTTAGACCTTAAGGAAAACGACAAAGTTTATAGTTTTGGGGGGAAGGTGGTAGGTTATCTCAGCTGTTTGAGAGTTTAGTTGGTCATACCTGAAAACAGTCATCACCTCACTTTGAAGAAAGTACAGCTGGACACTGACTTCCTTGCCTTTATCAATCCTCCTCTTTTAGGTGGATATTCATGTTTTTCCAAATGCAGTGGGACCACAGCTGAAACATCAGTTGGCCGCTGGTTGGTCACAGGGCCATGTTGCTTATTTTTTGTCACATGAGGCAGATTTCTAACAGATAGGGCTAGCATCTTGGGATTCCAAGACCCTTCCTGATTTACCAGAAGTACATTGTTTCGGTTATTTATTGTTATGTAACAACCTTCCCCCCAAATTTAGTAGCTTAAAACAAAGGCCAATTTATTAGCTCTCATTTGGTTCTGTAGGTTGACTGGACTCGGCCAAGCAGTTCTGCTTGTGTCACTCGGCGTCTCTCACATGACCAGAGTCAGATGGTAAATGGAACTGGGCCATCTGAGGCTGGACTTGGATCCTGGGAGGGCTGAGCCTGCCTCCCTCTCTATAGTCTCAGAGCCTCCCCAGTTCATGGAGTTTCTCCACCAGGATAGTCAGAGTACCGACACGGTGACTCAGGGATCCTGAAAGAGCAAAGATGGAAGTTCCCAGGCTTTCTCCAGGCTCAGTGTCATATGTCATGTGTCATAGTATCATGTCTCTTCATTAGAAAGTCACAGGGCCAAAGTCTAGAGCAGGGGAAGGTTAATAAATGACACCTTATGGAGGGAGTTACAAAGAATTTGCAGCTATCTTTAGTCTCCCACATATGTTCACACTTTGGGTGGTCATATTGGTGAAAGTAGGCTAAGAGATAGACCCGACCCAAGGACTTCAGGGTGTGCAATTGCTTCCCTACCGTTGCTTTGATAAAGATGTCAGAGGAGTCTTGTGTGCATTGGCAAATGTTTTATTAGGAAGAAACAGGAAAGTGTAGTGGATGGAAAATGGTGTTTGGTGTCTTTGTGCTTTGGGCATTGACCACCTAATCCAAATACAGAAAGGAGAGATAGGTATGTTACCCAATTAACAATGAGATTTGATTTTACCTCTAATAGCTATAATTTGTTGTCATTTTTACTCCGTTTTGGCCGATTGAAGCCCTTTTCTCAAGTGTTGGTGCCCTTGGAGAGCTCACAGCAGAACCTCCTGTTGGGGTGAATGAGAAGAGAGAGTCTAGCTCTACCCATTTAGACTGCTTCTCCTGGAGGACAGGGCCTGTCTCTCACCTACCTTTGTGACTATAGCTCTGGGCACAGGATCCAGCATACAGTAGACAAGCAGTGAATTGGTTTTTGTCCAGCTGCGAGGGTAAGGAACGAGACGGGGCAGACCTAGGTAGGCTTGGATGATGAAAAGCACAAGAGCCAGAAGAAGCAAGTGACGTCTTCCTACACACAGCTTCATATGCTGTGAGAGATAGGGCAGAAAGGGAACTACTTGAGACTAAAATCGGGACAGGATCACTAAGAAAACCTTCAGTGATGCTAGTAGAAAGAGAGAGAACTCAGGAGGGCCAAGTGGGTTTAGGAATAGGGAGAATGTAACGTAGCACAAGCGTTGCAAAGTTCTACGTGCAGGGAAATCACGTGGAAGTCCTGATAAAAACTGAACTCTTTTTTTTTTTTTTAAGATTTTATTTATTTATTTGACAGAGAGAGAGAAAGAGAGAAAGAGAGCACAAGCAGGGGGAGTGGAAGAAGGAGAAGCAGGAACCCCAGTGTGCAAGGAGACCAATGTGGGACTTAATCCCAGGACCCCGGGATCATGACCTGAGCCAAAGGCAGTCACTTAACTAACTGAGCCACCCAGGTGCCCCAAAAAGCAAATTCTTATTTAGCAGTTTTGGGGTGGGGTCTGAGAGTCTGCATTTCTAACAAGCTCCCAGCTATTGCTGACACTGCCTGTCCAAGAAGGATCTGGTTAGTGTAAAGAAACATTAGAAAAGTTTTCAGAATGGAGAAAAGTAGGTGAAGCTTGGAGGTGGTGCTCGAGGATACTGCTAATGGGATTTAGGTTTTCTCTGGATAACTCTTACCATAGGAACACTTCTGTAGCAGGACTGAAAGATTAGGAGGCAATGCCCTTCTAGAAGAAAACTGTGTGGGAGTGAATGGGAGAGAACTGTTTCAGGTTTTTGTCTATTTATTTTGTATAACAGCAGGTCGAATTCAGATACTTTCTTAAATAATTCTCCACTCAGCACTCCCCTCCCCCACAGTATATTGGGATTCAGTTTTTCTAGCATCACCTGTAAAATGGTCTCAGAGATTCATTCCTGGGGGAAAATAGGGAATTTGCTAATTTTGAAACTGCTGTGAGATTATGGACAGATGCTGGGATAGCCCAAAATTCATTTGAAGATGAAAATGATGTATAAAGACCTCAGGTGATCAAAAAATATGAGAAACACTTGAAAAATCGATCAAAAGACTATTTCTTACTTAAGGTTATTATTTATTTTCAATAAGACTTTACCTTTTCCAGTCAACATGGTAACCATTTGAAGTAATGCGGGCTTACTTCTACTTTAAGAATATGTTTCTAGGCTCCCAATAAAATCCTGTTGATCCTAGGGCCACTTGACAATGATGGACTAAAGGTATAATAATACCTGAGAAACCACTGGCCTCCACTGTAGCTACACGGAGTTCTGTGTCTCCATTGCACCTGAGATGGATGGGCGCATGGTCGCCATTACTTCCTTGGTGAGAGCTGTTCTAGACTGTAATGGGCGGTTCACACCTGTGCGGATTTATGACCCCCAACCACCCCAAGGGACTATTCAGATAGACAACAGCTCCTCTTATCACATCTCTTCTGTCAAAGCATTGGAGATAGTGACTGGGGCCCAGATGAATAATACCACTTGAGTTCAATTAGTGATTTTCCTATCATAGTAGTTATTTCAGGCAGATTCTCCCAAACTCTGTGAAATGTGGTCTCGTGTCTTTCCTATACTGTAGGGACTGCTGATTTGTAACACTCATTTTCCAGATAATTGTTTTCCTTGGTCTTGTATTGCTGCAAACCACTCCCTGGAAAGCTGATACTGTATCTTCTTCTTTTAAAGTGGCCCAGTTTAGATAAGGAAACATGATTTCAGATTCTTATCCAAAGCCTATGCAAACCACTTTGGTTGAGAAAATTGGTCTGTAAATCTTACAGGTCCAGGATCTTTTTTGGCACTTACATGGGTTCAGGTGCCTCAGAAATATTGATGCAGTCTGTCCTTCCAATGACAGCATTGCTCCTTGAAGTCAGCCTGTAATTGCAAACACTGGGCATAAGTACGAAATGGAAAGGAGAGGTACCTGGGTGTTTTGAACTCTAAAAAGAACTTCTGTTTAATTTCCATTTCAGCTGAAAGTTTAGTCCTCTCCAAAGGCAAAGCTTAGTTTGTCCTCTGGGGCTCACCTGGCCTTGATAAGAAAGAGGGCCATAGCTCCAGGGGCCACAGCTGAAGGCAGTCAGGTTGAAGTCATGGTCCATCTGCCTCATCTGTTGAAGTTGAAGTGCGTGGGCTGCTTGCGGGGGTGGGGGGGCGGTTAAAGGGACAGTCACAATGGTGTTCAGGTGGCTGATATGCATGACTTGTCAGGGGAGGGCACAGTGGTAACTGCTCCCATTTATTTGTGCACATACCGTACGCTGGGCTCTGTGTACTCATTGTATCATTTAATTCCCTCAGTAGCCCTGCAAGATAAGCCTTGTCATTCCCACTTCCCGGTGGAGGAAGCCACAGCCTGAGGAAGAAAGCTCTTCAGCTTTCTGCCAGGATGACAGTGGAAGGTGCTGGTGATACAGCTAACTTTAACAGAGGCGAAATAGTAACTGAATTGGTCTTCACCTCCAACCTCATTTATCGCTTTAGCTTCTTTGTCCTGCCTGCGCCTTCCCCACCCCCAACCCTGCTTTTCCCCTTTGGGAATCCAAGGAGGGCAAGAGGGGGAGAGGGGGAAGGAGCAGAACAAGAGGATGATATTAGTGGTTCAAATTAAGAAAAGGACCGCACAGACTGAGAGCGGAGGTGAATGGAATCCAGTTTTGCCCCATCTGGGTCCTCTAGCCACTGATACATGTGAATATATATATATATATTTTTTAAAGATTTTATTTATTTGACAGAGAGAGACACAGCGAGAGAGGGAACACAAGCAGGGGGAGTGTGAGAGGGAGAAGCAGGCCTCCTGCGGAGCAGGGAGCCCGATGTGGGGCTCGATCCCAGGACCCTGGGGTCACGACCTGAGCTGAAGGCAGACGCTTAACCGACTGAGCCACCCAGGCGCCCCCATGTGAATATTTTTTTCACAGGAAGGAGACAGGAGTCTCCTTCTTTGACTTCTTTGTATTCTCCTTTTTTCTTTTTAAAGATTTTATTTATTTATGTGAGAGAGAGAGAATGAGAGAGAGAGCATGAGAGCGGGGAGAGGCAGAGGGAGAAGCAGACTCCTGGCTGAGCAGGGAGCCCGATGTGGGACTCGATCCCGGGACTCGATCCCGGGACTCCAGGATCACGACCCGAGCCGAAGGCAGTCGCTTAATCAACTGAGCTTAATTAACTGTATCTTCTTTGACTCGTCAAAGAGTAAAGAGAGCAGGAGTGGAGGAGAGGCTCCCTGAGGCCAGCGCTCTTTGGCATTGTTGCCAACGCGGAGGATGCTATGGTGTGGAAGATACAGGAATCTTCCTTTAGTGTAGGCGGCACTCTCCTATTCTCTAACACTGGGCCAGTGGCTTCTATCTTATTAACATTCAGAATTCAGATAGTTTTTTCACTTTTTTTTTTTCCAATACAGGGAGTCAGACTTTGGTGGGGGGCACTTCCTTTCCTTTGTCAGGTGTACAGTCTGCCCCAGGGGGGAGGATGCTCCTGCATGGTGCTTCACACAGCTGTGCGAGGAGGCACCAAGACCCTGGTTCTGGAAAGTCGTGTCTTCCTTCTGGAATTCTCCATAGCAGCTCTGGGTTTGCAAGGCAGCTTGTCTCCCTTCTTTGAAACTGGGATTATTTGCTAAGCAAAGGCAGCACCATCACATCTTGCTAACGCTCCGAGCAAACATCAGTAGCAAATGATCCTCTTAAGCAAGTGCAAGTGGCTGGAGGCATTGCTGGGGGCTAAAAATACGGAATGGACTAAAACCAAAACAACCGCTCAGTCTCAATGCCACCGCATCAGAGGACCCCTTCAGCATACTGATGTGGGGAAGGTGCCTTGAAAAACTGCAGGCTGATGGAATGGGAGAAGGGGCTTCTTCCCTTGTGAACAAACTGCTCTCATCCTGGGGCACCGAGTCAGGGACTTTCAGCTCTTCTGCTTTGTCTTTCTGGCTGGAGAGAGGCCCAGGCTCCGAGACCAACTTATGAAGGTATAAGAGGACTACTGAGTGGAAAGGCAAATGCCTTCTGTACGTTCTGGCTTCTTGATTTCAGTAAAGCTGAATTCCTGCGAGTCCAGTGGACCGCTTCCCGTCTCTTCCAGTGGATGGCAGAAGTCCCTGCTACTTGAGTGGATGGTCTGTGTCTCGACTTTGGAAAAGAAAACCTTTGGATATTTTTCACATAATCCTTGCTCCGGTGCAGCGTTCCTATCGGCAGTTTATTCTAAATCACGGGAATTCTCTTTTCTGACAGAGGCCTGGAACCAAGCTTTTTGCATGGAAGGGAGTCAGGGAATGTTGATGGCTGGCGGCACACGTGTTATTAGGCTACTAGTAGTAACACTAGATTATTGACATAATTGGAGCATATAGAAGGGGATCACATGAGGGTTCAAGCTTCTCAACTGTGGAGCTATTTGTCGGGTGGATATGTTTTCAGATGCTTGTTGGAATTGTCCATGATATTTGATGTTTGTATTTTTCTGGAACCCCATCTCAGTTCTCCTTTACTGGAGTCATTAAGGTCCTGTTTGCTTCCCAGGTTGTTTGATTTCCAGCCTCTCTTGTCCCCTCTCCCCACGGCTGGATCTTCCTGAACACCTCTGTCGTCTCAGCTCTGCCCTGGGCTCTAGGACTAAATCCTTCTCCACGTAGGAGAGATTTAACCAGTTTCAGGTTTTAGCACCAGTGGTCTTTGGTGCTAGTATAGCCTTGACCTCATGCCCCAATTCTGATAAATTGAAGTTTGTGTGCTGGTCCTGAGACAAGGTCTCACTCTGTGCCTTAGGTCTGAGAATTGAGGTTCTGTCTGGTGCTCAAAATCCAATTGTTGTTGTTTTTTCATCGGAGAGTTTAGTTTTTGTGTTACTTGCCTCATAAATTACTATGTTGATGATCTTCCATTTATTTTGGTTTCTCCAGCATGGAGGTTCTGCTCTTATTAGCTGCCTCCCTGTTCTTTCTCTCTGAATACCTTCCACCTGCTGATGGACAGCTCTGGTGTTGCCTGCCTGTTGGGACTGCTGAGTTTCTTTTGTGTCCCTCGTGTCCCCTAATTGGCAGTCCATTGCCTTAACCACTCGGCCACCTCGTCCCTCATGTCCCCTAATTGGGTGGCTTTCGAGGTAACACACGATCTCTTTATGGACTCTTGACTAAATGCCCATCCATCCTTCCACCCACCCACCCACCCATGCATCCACTCATCCATCCAACCACCCATCCCTTCCTCCATCCACCCCAGAGCTACTGAGTGCCTACTGCAGGCCAGGCATCATCTTCTGTGACGATATTCTTTAAAGACCATGTTGCACCTGGCAGCCCTGTTTCCTTCCAGTGTGTATAACTAGCTTTATGTTGCAACTGCTTTGAGCGGATCCAGTCCTGGGACATTCTTTCCTGATGTCAGGCCTTTCCAGCTGCTCTGTCTAGTTATACTTTCCCGAGCTTTCTTGCTTGCCCATATACGGCAGAGTCTTTAATTCGGCTTTTTCTTTCTTTCTTTTATGATTCTGATCACCATATAAAAATATTTAGTTTAACATTTTAAATTCAATTATTATAAATTCCATGGTATTCCTGGAAGTTTGTTTAGTAAGACACCTGATTCTCTTGTTCTGGACATGTTCAAATTCCTTCTAAGTTGTACAATTAGGGCATATTAATTCCACTCCTGCTTTCATCTTGATAAATTTTAATATGTCCTTCTGAGAAATTTTGTACTGTTTTGTCAAAATCGCTCATATTTTAAAGACACTTCTGGAACAGTTGTGGAAAACACTTACAGAACACAACAAGGTGAAAAGGAGTAAGTGTATTGCCCCACTCAGGCAACCTCAGAGAGCGACGAGATCAGAGAGAAGCCACTCAGTGCTCTCTCTTCAGACTCCTCAAAGGTAATTATTGTTCAGCTTTGCAAATCAATCGTTTAAAATTATTTCCTTTGAAATGGTAGATTTGTTCTGCAAAATAGCAAAATGGTAGAAAAAAGTTAAGAAATTAGGAAGACATAATAAAATTATTTGGTTTGAAGGCGTATGAAAAGACAATGATCTGAAAATATGGTGAAGGGATTTTTTTTTTAAAGTTAAAAATTAGTGGCATGTATAACAAATTAGTCCAGTAGCAAGTGCTAAAATGCAAATTAAGTGCTAAACTCAGTGAACTGGTAGAATCCATAAATCTCTCAGAGGGAGGACATTTGTCATTTCGGAGGAAGACTGTTGGACTCTGGTGACATTCTCCGGAAGGTCAGAGGTCCTGGGGATGAGGGCGGAGACATTTAAAGCGAGCAGACCCCACTGGAATCCTGGGCACTTTCATTTAAGCTTCCAGACAGTGTGTTCTGAACAAGCACTTGAATAGCTCCTCTGGGCAAAGTCCTTAGATGTGGTGGCTGAAAGCCAGTTCTATTATCTCCACAGTCCTCCTTTTCTCTGTTAACTTGATAACAATTCACTTGATTCCCCAATGAAATGTTTCTCACCCGTCAGAGTCTTTGATCTGGCATGTCCGCGTCACATCAGATTGCGTCACCTGCTCTCTTCTCTCCTTGCTATATCATCTGACTCTGTTTCTTCTCAACTGCATGTCCCTTCACATTTGGATGATTATGTTTGAAAATGCTGCCCCTCGACATTTTCCCTATTGTATCATGTGTCTTGTGCTCCCACTCTCTGTTGGAAATGAGAATGCACAGTTAAAAGAAACCCAAACATTTTAGTTAGTAAGATAGGACAGAAACATCCCTATTTGTGCTATGCACTGGAATACATCTGAAGAGAAACCCTTAAAAGCAAGCCTCTTCCCTAAAGTGTTGCATCTAATTCATTTAAAGTAGTTAAATTTCAAGTCTAGAGAACTCTGAAGTCTACATGGACTCTGATTGGTTTATTCTCTTCTGCCCTTTTTTTTTTTTTTGCCAATTATTTAGCTAAGACCTACCTGCTAAGTTATATGGTTGTGTCTGCTCTTTATTATAGCATAATATATATTACTTATTATAGAATAGTGTTACGGTCTATCATATGTTACCAAGTGTGATCACAATCATCTGGACCCTCATCAACTTATAATTACCATAGATACTACTTACTAAGCACATACTATATGAAATAGTGGTTTTCAAACTTATGTACCTCAGAATCACCTAGGGAGCTTTTAAAAATCCCAATGCCCAGGCCACACCCCAGACCAATTAAATGAGAATCTCTAAGAGTGGGACCCAGTCATTAGTATTTTTAAAAGTGTCTTGGCAAGGGGAGAGGGGTAACCACACTCTGAGCTGAGTGCAGAGCCCGATGCAGGGCTCCATCTCACGACCCTGAGATCATGACCTGAGCTGAAATCAAGAGTGGGATGCTTAACGGACTGAGCCACTCAGGTGCCCCATCTACTAAGCGTTTTCAGGTCACTCATTCACAAACAATTTATTATGTTTCCACAGCATGCCAGGCACTGTGCAAGGCTCAAATTCATCATTACCCATCCAAAGAGTATCTGAGCATTATTTTATGAGGAAATTGAGGTGTGGTCAGGTTAAATATCTCCAAAAGGCTCAGCCAGGATTTGAACTCTGGTTTCCGTTACTCTAAAACACAAGCTTTTCCTGCAACACCAAGCTGCTTCTTATTGTAACTCTTGGATATTTCCTACAGTAAACCAAGTACACAGTACTTCCTTATTAATGACATCTTTAATCCTATTTATCAAGAACAGAATTCAAGGTAAGATTGCCTTGTGAAACATGGAGTTCCTGGCAGAGAAACATAGGAAGGTGATGAGTTGTACGTCAGTCAGTGATGCAGAAAGGCAGGAAGTGGGACAAAAATATTCCCCTTTGGTTATAAGTGAGTCCCAGGGGACCCACTGAATATTCATTTTAAAGAGGAAATATCTGGGTGCCTGGGTGGCTCAGTTGGTTAAGCGACTGCCTTCGGCTCAGGTCATGATCCCAGGGTCCTGGGATCGAGTCCCACATCGGGCTCCCGGCTCGGCGGGGAGCCTGCTTCTCCCTCTGACCCTCTCCTCTCTCATGCTGTTTCTCTCTCGCTCGCCCTCCAATAAATAAATAAATAAAATCTTTAAAAAAAGAAAAAAAGAGGAAATATCCTCAGTGAGTTCTGTGGGGGCTCTTGTGTGCCTAACTGGTCTGGAAGAACCAAAATTGCCTGTGGGGTAGCTTCATGTAATTCGACATACACTCTTGTCATCTCACTCATTTGTTTGCCTCAAGGGCATCATTCTGGGGCTACTTGTTCCAAGATTGTGTGTAAACAATTCACGGGGACTCTAGTAGCTAGGATGTGAGGGATATTTGATATGACTGAAAATGTGCTCAACGATGTATATTGCATGTACTCATATTATTTCAACTAAATAGTAAGAATGATCTGCCACCGTAGTTCTCTTCCACAAATCTAACTCTTGGCTATCTTGTGTCCTTTCTCTTCCCAAATTAGAGACGGTTTCAGTGGAACACTTCTAAGATATAGTAGATGGAATAAAATGGAATAGGTAAAATAAACCCTACCTTTTCACTTAATCTTAAGTATTTTTTCCTGTCATTAAAAACCATAAACATGCAACAGATTTTTAAAATTATTGTTCAATATTCCTCATAAATAATAATCTAGGGTAAAAGACATGAAGTCCTCTTCCCCCAAATCCATACCAATTTCTGAAAATGATTGTGATGGGCTGTGTTTATGTCATATTTCCATCCCCGAGCTGAGCCCTATGTCCTGGGAGATGTATATTCTGATTGGCCAGCCAGAACCATGTACCCACTTCTGGGTTTGAAAATTCCATCACCTAGAAGGGAAGCTACCCAAAGAAAAAGTTGGACAGACAAAAAGGTAAATGTGGAAGACAGAAATCATTCATTGTTTGACAATCTGGGCTCCAGTTTCTTCAATAATAAGATAAAGAAGTTGGATGAGATAAATCTCTAAATTAAAAAAAAACCAAACTTTGTTGACTTACCTGATTCTCAAAGTAATATATGTTGGTGTAAAAAATTAAAACAGCACACAAATTTACAGTGTGAAAGAAGATAACCACCTAATCTCCAATTTAGTAGATATTTCCTAGGCTTTCTCCACCACTATTTATTTTATAAAATTTTATTGACTATTGAGCTGCTACAGTGAAATACCACAGAATGGGTGGCATATAAAGAGCAGAAATTTATTGCTCACAGTTCTTGGAGGCTGGAAGTCCAAGATCAGGGGCCCAGCATGGTCTGGGGAGGGACCTCTTTTGGGTTGCAGATTTTTCGTTGTGTCCTCATATGATGAAAGGGATCTAGGGATCTTTCTGGAGCCTCTTTCATATAGAAAACACTAATCCCATTCATAAGGGCTCCATTCTTATGACCTAATCAAATCACCCCAAAGCCCCACCTCCTAATACCATCACATTGGGGGGTTAGGATTTCACTTTTGGGAGAACACAAGCGTTCAGCCCATCACAAAGAGTATGTACATTTTGAATATAAATATATGGTGTCAAGTGATTCACCAAGAAGTTGTATGAATTTATGTTCCCTCTGGCTGTGATTGAGAGGGCTTGTTTCCCTGTAGCTTCATCAACATGAAACAGTGTCTGTTTTCTTAATCTCTGCCAATTCAATAGATAAAATACATTTTCATGTTCTAATCATAATTACCATTGACTGAGTTCTTCGGTTTATCTTCAAGGCTTGCCATAAGCTGGTCCTGGCTTATATATCCAATGATCACTTCTATAATTTCATGTAAATTTGGGTAATATGGTAAATTTGTAAGGATTTTTGCAGGGTTGTACATGGGTCACAAGAGAACAGTGCATGACTATAGCAGACATTTCTGCATTTATGAATTCATTCAGCAACAATTCATTGAGCACCTACCATGTGCAAGCACTATGTTTGGTAGTGAATATGTAGAAGTGATTAAGATAGATACGATTCCTGCCCTTTTCCTCTAGGAGGGGCAATGGATATTGCGCAACTGATTACCAAAAGGAAAATAGGATGCACTGGGATTTAAAATAGGGGGACCAGGCCTTGTCTGGAGAATTAATTAAGCTTGTTTGAGAAAGTGGCATTTCTATTGAAACCCAGAGGATAAGTTGGCTATAGGAATGAGGGCAGAGAGTATTCCAGGCAGAGGAAATAGCTTGTGGGAAACAAGGGGAGGACTGGAATTGAGAAGGATGGTAGCCCATTTAAAGACATCCAATTTGGCTGGGACAGAGAAAACAAGAGTGGTATATAGGCTGTAGCCAGACAGATGGCAGGGAGCCAGATCACGTGGGTCTTGTAGGCCATGGCAGAGTTTGGGTTTCTAAAGGCATGGGGAATTACCGTAAGGTTTTAAGCAGCAAATGACAGGATTATATTTGCATTTAAAAAGACCGCTCTAGCTGAAGTATAGATAATGGGTAGGAAATGAGCAAGACTAGAGTGTAGAGTTCAGCAGGAGGCTTTTACAGTGGTCCTGCAAGGCAGAGTGGTGTCTGGACCAGATGAGAACAGTGGAGGTAGAGAAATGGTGAGAGATACGGGACAGGGGCAGGAGAGAGAATCAACAGGACTTAGATGCTGGGGTGGGAGACTAGTAATGGGTGCATTTGAAAGAGGTTGGCCTAGTCCTTTGCTCCTCTGCAGTGATAACATTCCATGAGCCTTGGGCATATACAAGATCACACAAACTTGAAAATCTTTTGTTCAGAAATGTACTTGGTCCTAGGGAGAAAATGACAATCCTCAAACCTTGGAGGAGTCTTCAAAGCTAGCATAAAAATAAGCATAACAGTGATAATAACATTCATCTATTACTTTTTCAATATTTAAAGCTTATTTATTTCTATGCAGCTTTATTAATATATAAATGACATTCAGGGGCACTTGGGTGGCTCAGTTGGTTAAGTGTCCAATTCTTGATTTTGGCTCAGGTCATGATCTCGGGGTCATGAGATGGCGTGCCCCCCCAACCCCGGGGGTGGGGGCTTCCCTGCTCAGTGGGGAGTCTACTTGAGATTCTCTCTCTCCCTCTGCCCCTCCCCCCTCCAGGCGCTCTCTTTTTCTCTCTCTAAAAAAAAGTAATAATAAAACAAAAATAAAAAAATAATAAATGACATTCAGCAAAACTACGTATAAAGACTCTACATTTCATAAGTTTTGACACATATATATACAACCACAACACCACAGCAAGCAAGATACTGAACATATCCATCACCCCCAAATGTCTCCTCATGCCTCTTGGGAGTCCCACCCTGCCACCCAACCCCAGGCAACCACTCATCTACATTTCGTTACTATGGATTAGTTTGCAATTTTTTTAGAGTTTTATGGCAATGGAATCCTACAATAGTGTACTGTTTTTGCAGGGGAAATTCTGGCCTCCTTCACTCATGAAACTCTCTTAAATACATTATCTTACCTAGTTACTGTATCAATGACCCTATTCTCACGAAACTGATATTCAGAGAGGCCAAGTCTTAAGGTGACCCAGCTAAACAGCGGCAGCATTGGTCTTGGAGCCCGGGCTTTCCCAATTGGCCCCTCCGCCCCCACCGAGCGTACAGAGTCTCTGAAGTACCACCTTGCCGTGGCATGAGGCTAAGAGGAGAGGCCCAGCCCAGGTCTCATGGGTTTGGAGGTTGGGATCATGACCTAAAGAGCTGGGGATGAGCCCTGTACCTCCCACAACAGTGTACATGTGAAGGATTCTAGTGGCAGACCAAACAGACATGAATGCCACGAAGTTCTGTAAGATCTTCATTTGTGAAGGCCACCGGCAACCGGGCTGGTAGAGACGGAAGGGATCAGTGGGGCAGATGAGACTCTCATGGCTTTGAAACAGAAGGCAGCGCAGACCTGAGTTCAGGAGAAGGTGGGAGGAGGCTCTGGCTGCCCACCTCTGCATCGACCACACCACCTCCGTTCTTACCTATTTCAGTTACTGTGATTCCAGGTAAGTGTTCTCTTGACGGAAGACCTTCATCCTTAAACAAGTTTGGAAATCCTGAATCTGGCTTAATATTCCATTTAGAGGAGGAAACTGAGGCCTTGGTAGGGTTGCCAGATAAAATGTAGGCCAGTCAATCAAATTTGAATTTCAAATGAACAAAGAACAATTTTTTTAGTATATCTCAAATATGGCATGGCACCTATGTCTATTAAAAATTATTCATTGATTTTGATGGACATCTTGGCTCTTTCCATAGTTTGGCAATTGTGGACATTGCTGCTATAAACATTGGGGTGCATGTGCCCCTTCGGATCACTACATTTGTATCTTTGGGGTAAATACCCAGTACTGCAATTGCTGGGTCGTAGGGTAGCTCAAAAAAAAAAAAATTCATTTTTACTGGAGCCGACAACCCTGGGTCTAGGGAGCATGACTGCCTTGCCCAAGAGGTGGTCAGATCCGCTGAGGTGTAGCAGGAGGTGTGTGGCTGACTCCAATGAACAGCCTCCTGCTCAGAAGTGGCCCTTGGCCGACTATGCTGTATAAAAGTACAAGGGCCTCCCTTTGCTGGAGGCCTAAATGTTTTTGGCAGAGCCACAACTGTTTAGGTGCTGGAAGTGAGAGAGGCTAGTGGAGGCCGGCCTGGGTGAGGCCCTGCTGCCACCCACCGCACCTGCCCCTTCTCTGTGCGTCCTCCCGTCCTCCCTTCCCAGCCGTGCCCTGGGGGATGGGGGCCCAGTAGCCCATGACACTTGAGGCAATGAGCCTTGTTAGGGATGAGCGTTGGTACCTAGTGAAGGGGGACACTGAGTCCTCATCCTGAAAGCTTTCAGCATTCTCTCTGGAGTATGGGAGAGAGGACAGGCCTGAAAGTTAACAAGCAAAATCACTCAAATGATCTCCCGTCTTACTCTTCCTCGACTCGGCCTCATTAACACAAGGAGGCTAATATTTGGCTCCGGAGCGAAGGCAGGACTGAAGCTCTCTCCAGGGGCTCTGTTAAATGTCATAAATTGCGAGAGCGCAGCTTGAGGAGTTTGTGAATGGCATCTGAGCCTGAGGCCATCTAGTAATATTTATACTGTGGAAGTTCAGCCTTTTTCTCCCTTTAAAAAAAGTTTCTGATTTGTTTCAGAGGATGTCCATCTTAATCACTGTTTCTAGTGCTCTAATGGGCAAGATTCTCAGTTCCTGGATGCCAGGGGAAGGCCGTGGAAGAAGCAAGGCTTCTTATTCTGGGAGGTGCTCACTGGAGCCCGGATTCTGGACCTTTTATTCCACCCAATGCCTTCTTTCTGTTTGGGGTACAGTTAGGAAACAGGTCTCTAGCTGTCCTGCGCAAAGAGAATCATTCTTATTTTTAGTCTATAAAAATCCAAAGAATGAATTAAATATGCCTGTTTAGCCATATCCAAAGGGCATGAAACTCCTCAGCAGGAATGATGGAATATTACCAAAAATAAAAAAATAATAATGTACACATACCTAGAATTTATTATTTACCAGGTTCCCTGTTTTAATGAATATATATATTGCATATATATGGTATATATATATAGGAGATCATATACATATGAGAGAGCTTATATATATATGAACATATATATATTCATTTTATTCTTGGAACAATACTATGACATAGGAACTATTGTTATCTGCATTTTAAAGGCTAAGAAACCGAGGCTGAGGTCTTGACCACTAATCTCTGTTACAGATCCAAGCAGAGGATCTTACTAGCTGCTCATACCTAGATTGGCTTCTGAACCCCAAAGTCTAGTATTCCAGGCCCCTCACAACTTGCCCCCAACCTGTCTTTTCAATCCTATCTTCCATGACTCATCTTTGGGCACAATTCGGATATGGCAGGTCTCACTGTCCCTGAGCTCACCAGGCACATCCCTCCTCGGAGACTCTGGGTCTATTGAGTATATTGTGAATGTTGTCTGCCCATCGCTTCACATAAAAAAATCCATCCACCCTTGGATCATGTTCTACCTTCTACTCAGGCATCCTCGGGGCCATTCCAGGCCATTGAGATTTCTCTCTTGCTCTGAATTATTGAGGAGCTGCTCCTCAGTTGGTTAAGCCTCTACAGACTTGAAGATGCTTTGTATTGCCACTCAAATCTGGTGCTCTTTCTTAATGACTCATCTCTCTGTCTTGTTCCCTAACTAGATTATAAGTTTCAGGAGGAAAGAGGCTTTATGTGAACATAATGGTCCCTCAGTCAGAGATACTAAAGGATAAAAGGGCTGAGAGGTTATTTTGCACTTGTTGGCTTTTAAAAGAATCACAGAAGAGGCAAGTGGTTCTCTTCACGTGCAACTGGGATGCTCATGGTGTCTCTTGGAATAGGCAAGGTCTGAGATTTAAGACTAAGTATAAGAGGACACTTCATGTAA
The DNA here is from genome assembly GCF_011800145.1 of Mirounga leonina. Lineage (NCBI taxonomy): Eukaryota > Metazoa > Chordata > Mammalia > Carnivora > Phocidae > Mirounga > Mirounga leonina. The sequence continues at coordinate 56,045,899 of NW_023270807.1, read as the reverse complement.
TACTGGTCTTACACAAATTCTGTTTTCCTAAAATTATTCCATAAAGCCCATAATAAGACTTTAGAGCTGCTGAAAGTTTGTGGTGCACAGGGACAAAGAGTCAACTGTTGCAAGCAGCAGTCCCTGTGAGCAGGCCTTTCCGTTTCTTTCTGACATGATTTTGGGGATCAGAGGACTCACGGTTCATTGGCCTCTGGTACATCCCTGTTCTTGTGTCACTCTCCCTTTAGAGGCCAGGAGTTTCCATTAATTGCCTTCCTGTGAACTGCAGAGCAGAGATTCCTGAGAGGCTGGAAGTCTGACTGAAGATGTAAGGGTCAAGTCCAGAGATGCCGACATGGACTCCATGTCCAGCCATGGAGGGGTGGGTCCGTAGATTGCACTCATGCTTATTTTTATGATGCAAAAGTGTGCCCTGACAGGGATTGAAAGGAAGAGAAAATGATGCTGAGGTGGTTTTGACCTTAGCAAAGTTTGAGTTTTGCAAGACCTTTTTAAATGAACAGATGGGTGTCTCAGGGAGCATTTGTCACTTGTGAATCTGGAGATGTTAAACCAAAGGTGAGATATTTCTGGACATGTGTAAGCATTTTGTGTCTTTACCGTTTGTGAGATCTCCAAGCTCATGCCTACGGTACTTCTGGCTGCCAGGCCTGTCCTCAGCTTTCCTCTTTGCCCAGGGAAAGCTGTTTGTCCTCATGACAAGAGGGAGGAGACCCTGTGGGCACAGAGAATCATGACTGCTTTTCATTTATATTCGTCATAAAGATTGATACTCCACGTACAATCTCCACATTGGGCCATAAGTATGAGTAATTATGGAGTAATTACACGTGCTAAGGGTGGCCAGGATGTGAAAAGAGCAATTATGTAGCTAACTCCTCTGGGCTGACTTCACTCTGAGTTGAAATGAAATAATTTGAAATATAACATCAAGTTTCAGAAGGGAGATTTCAAAGTTCTCTTCTGTTACAACACTGTTTACCTGTAACATAACTTCTTTCTTCCTTCTCAAAATTTAGTGAACAGATACCAGTTTTAGGACCTAAAACAAAGGGCAGAGACTAAGTGAATTCGAGATGGCGCTAAGGTAGCTTGTCCCTATCTGCTTATGTGCATGCTTCCACTAGAAGCTTGCTGGTCTTTCAATGTCTAGTTCAAAATGCTACTTTCTCTTTTTTTTTTTTTTTAAAGATTTTATTTATTTATTTGAGACAGAGAGAATGAGAGAGAGAGAGCACATGAGAGGGGGGAGGGTCAGAGGGAGAAGCAGGCTCCCTGCTGAGCAGGGAGCCCGATGTGGGACTCGATCCCGGGACTCCAGGATCATGACCTGAGCCGAAGGCAGTCACTTAACCAACTGAGCCACCCAGGCGCCCAAAATGCTACTTTCTCTTAAAGAAATTCTGTGTGATCTGAGTTACTTTGGGTCCCTCCCTGACTCGACAGTAGAATCCCTTCTACTTCTATAGTAGAACTCTGTAAAATCCGTCTTATTTTATGGCTTTTTGATAATAAAAGTAATAAAAACCTTTCCATAGTGCTTTGTGATTTATAAAGTGTTTTTCACATATCTTATCTCAACAACCTGCTCGTGTGAATAGTATTGCAAATTTATAGACGAAGAAACTAAAGCTCCAATAAATTAAAACAGACTTTTAAACTCAAAAGCCAGTAGGGGCCAAACAAATACAAATGCAAAATAATGTGTTCAGGTGTGTGTATCAGTCAGCACAAGCTAAGGTATTTGCAGTAACAAAGCAATCCCCAAATCTTGGTGGCTTGTATCAACAAAGGTTTATTTCACAATCAAGTTTATGTTCATTGCAGGTTGACTGTGGTCCTGCTCCATATATTTTCCCTCTGGGATCCAGGCTCACTAGCAGGCACATTGCTAGGAGTGAGACAAAAGATAATATGGTGCAATAATGTGATAGCTTCTAAAGATCCTACTTGGAAGTGGTGCACATCTCTTCTGCTCACAAATCAAAACATGTCCTTTTCCTCAGGCCTCTCTAGAAGATCCGTGTGAACCAGACATTCATCTTGCATTAGGGGTTGGCAAACTCATGCTCATGAGCCACCCCTTGTTTTTGCATGGCTTGTGAGGTAAGAATGGTGTTTAGATTTGCAAAAGATTGAAAAAACTCAAAAGAAAAAAATATTTTGTGTGCATGAAAATCACATGAAATTCAGATTGTAGTGTTTTTGTAAATAAAGTTTCACTTGGACAAAGCCACTCGTGTTTGTGTATTGTCTCTGGCTGCTTTCATGCTATGATGGCAGAAATGAATGGTGGTGACAGAGACCATACGGCCGGCAAAGCCTCAAATATTTACTGTCTGGACCTTTACAGGAAAAGTTGGCTGCACCCTGTCCCATATCATTGGTCAGAAGTCAACTCGGTCAGGTTGGAGCTCAGACTAAGTCTCAGCTGCTTTTTGTTGTTTGTTTGCAATCTCTGTGGACACTGTGTTTGGCATCCCAGGGAGTGCATCCCAGGGAGTGTTGTTCACGTAGCTTCCTGCATGGCTGAAGCCCCTGAACTTGGGTGATGTGGTGGAAGTGCTCCCACCAGTGATGTTAGGGTTCTTGCCTCTTTCTTGGAACACTTTCAAAATGGCATACAAATAGTAACTGATGCAAAAAACCCCCCCAAAACCAAAAAACACCCCAAGTGAAATTAAAAAGCAAATGATAGCCTGTGGGAAATACTGGCAACAATATGGTAGACCAAAGACGGATATTTGTAATGCATAAAGAGCTCTTCAAAATCAATACTACAATATAAAAAATAGATAAAAGTTACAAATATTTAAGTAAATATATGATAAAATGATAAAAAAATATATGATAAAATATTCCATCTCACTAGTAAAGAAATGCCAATTGAAACAGTGTGCTCTTAATTTCACCTATTAAATTGGCAAAAAAGGGGAAATGTCCACTTTTGGCAAAGGTATAAGGAATAGGGCATATTAAAAAAAAAAAAGGAAGAGGGCATATTCTACAAATGTGTATGATTTTGGGTTGGCAACTTGTTAGTATAAATCTAATGTTTAAAAACATTCATGTTTCCTGACTTTGTCTACCTCAAGGAATTTATCTTAAGGAACTAATAAGTTGAGATGCACAAAGAGAATTATGCACAAGGACTTTTACTACTGGTGTTATTCCTAACAGAGAAAATTAAAAACAACTTAAGTATGTAACAGTAAATACTATATGGCCCTTAAAATTATTTTATAGAAGTAAAATTGAGGGATGCCTGGGTGCTGCAATCAGTTAAGTGGCTGACTCTTGGTTTTGGCTCAGGTCATGATCTCAGATTGAGTCCGGCGTGGGGCTCCTCTCTCAGGGGGACTCTGCTTCAGGATGCTCTCTCTCTCTCAAATAAATAAATAAATCTTAAAAAAAAAAAGAAAAATTGATGTCATGGGAAAATGTTTAAGATATATCATTAATATATCAAATGTAAATACAAATAGTATACAAATAGTATATGTAATATGTTTCCAGTTTTGTAAAGAACAAAACCCAAAGAGAAAAATGTATATGTATGGATAGAAGACTGGAATGTATTCACTAAAATGCTCATAGCAGTTATCTCTGAGTTACTGGATAATGATTGATTTCAAGTTTTACCTTTGTGCTTTTCTGTACTTCTCTAATTTTCTCCCATAAATATATATTACTTTGGTCATCAGAAAAGAAACTATTTGGACTGAGGGCATGTTGTACTTACAGGATGCTCCTGAGTATAGTAGGGACCAGATAATTGTCTTCATTATTTTCTTCAACATGGAGAAACTCATTTTGAACCACTTTTTTGCATGAATCATGGGCTTTGTTTTCCATGACATACTAAAATATGTGTGATTCCTGACCATGCTGGAAAAAGAACATCCTGCTTTGGTCTTTCTTACCTGGGTATTAAAGAGATTGTGGGATGCTCTGAGGTATTTAGAGAATTGCCTCAGTTCAACAGACCACTTGATTACTATAGCGATGGCTTAAGACAATCAGGGGCCAGAGTGCTTTCTGAGATGAAATGAGCCAGCTCTGAACAGAAACATCTTCTAAATTGGGGTAGGACCCTGCAGCATGTGGTTTTCATTGAGAATCAGCATGCTCCCCCACCCCCTGAGATGAGTGGGCGCCTCCTCATCCTGGCCCAGGCATGCCTGAACATCAGCGGGGAGCAGCCCGGTGTGGGGCCTCACTTGGAAAGGTTGCTGACTACTACTCAGGAAAATTGCTTTCATTCTCTAGTTCTTGTTACTGCTAGTCTGGCCCTGGCTGTCTGTGGTAAATGAAATTCTAAGCAAAGTTTGGAGAAAGTTGAATACTTTTCTTGAGTCTGAGGCTAGAAATCTAGAAAGTTCTGGGCAAAAGCCTGTTCATTGTTTTTGGAACTCAGCTTTAGCTTGGCCTCTTGGACATGGTGCTGTCACAGAGGCTGTTACCTGGCATCTCTGGCATCCTGATTTTCCTGCTTTTTTAAAAAAAATTTTTAAAGATTTTGATTTATTTATTTGACAGAGAGAGATAGAGATAGCGAGAAAGAGAGCATAAGCAGGGGGAGCTGCAGGCAGAGGGAGAGGGAGAAGCAGGCTCCCCGCTGAGCAAGGAGCCCAATGCAGAGCTCAATCCCAGGACCCCGGGATCATGACCTGAGCCGAAGGCAGCCGCTAAACTGACTGAGCCACCCGGGTGTCCCCCCCCTTTTTTTTTTTGAGACTCACACTGCCCAGTAGTGTGATCAGGTGCTCACGTGCAGATGGGGCAGACTGAGGGGAAGTGGGAAGAGGCTGGGAATGTCTCCTGGTCAGCTGCAGGGGCTGAGAGAGGATTGGTCTGGCCAGAGCAGCAGAGATTCCAAGGAGTAGGGAAAGAGCCAGGCACAGCCCAGCCATGCAGTCAGCAATGGGGATCCGAGACAAAGTAGCTGGGGGCCCCAGCAGAGAGGCAGATCCCAGCAGAAGGAGTAATTCAGCGTTCTGAATTCTCAGTGAGTAGCCAGTCAATGGGTGCTAGCCCCCGGGTGAAGGTTCAGAGATGCTGGATGCTTAGCAGATCCAGCATTAGAGCATGGAAAGGGTCTAGCCCTGCCCATGTGGTACAGCTGAAGGGGCATGGGCTTTGGAGCCAGAGAGACATCAGTTCCATCCTGGCTTCACCACTAACTAGCTGTGTGCTGTTGGTAAAAGCCTCAGGTGTTCTACAACATCACTGAGCTCTGGGGGGTGTTGGGAGAATTACATGAGTTGAGATAAAGTGTATAATGCGTTCAGAACAGAGCAGACGCACAAAGGGGCCTCCTTAGATCTGTTTTGTCCCAGTTTGGAATTAGAACCAGGAATGGGGCTGGGCTTGCAAAAGGAGATGCAGTGGCCCAGCCAGGGTGAACTGCTGTGCTGAGGCTGAGAGCCAGCCTGGGGCTTAGGCTGTTGAAGGGACTTTAGCAAAGTATTCCTGCTGGGTTTACTATTTTTTTTAAATGATTTTTAAAAAAAGATTTTATTTATTTATTTGAGAGAGAGAGAGCACAAGCAGAGGGCAGGGGGCAGAGGGAGGAGAAGCAGGCTCCCCGCTGAGCAGGGACCCTGAATTGGGGCTTGATCCCAGGACCCTGAGATCATGACCTGAGCCCAAGGCAGAGGCTTCACCAACTGAACCACCCAGGTGCCCCCCTACTTTCTTTTCTAACGGCTTCCCTTTGGAAGGTCAAGGACTTTGATCTGATTGATTACGTCTGAGATGATTAGACAAGAATGAGGATGGTCTGAAGAGCAACTGAAGTTGGACTTGCAGGGAGAATTCCAAGATGCAGCAGAAATTCTTGCAAAGAAATAAAGTTACAAATGTCTATGGAGAGAGACAATAAAAATGTAAAAATTATTGTTCACCCGACACACTGCCTTCTAATTTCAGTTAAGGAAAATGAGTGGGGACCTCTTCTTACGGTTTTAGATCCTTTGCAAATAATTTGAAGATTTACTGAGGTCAATATTTTTTTCATTAATTTGTAGAATTACTGCCATTGTCACCCTTTCAGCACTGCACTAAAAGATTCCAGCCTTTCTAGCATTATGACATAATGCCCACTACACCATTCAGTGAAAATAAAATAACGATGCCAACGCCTTGCGGCCTATGGGAATGGTGCAGCATCGACCTTTACCTCTCTGCCTCAGCCCAGGGCTTCCCTCCTCCCCACAGGCCTGCAGCAAAGGGGCATGGAGCTGAACTGAATGACAAACGGCATCATTTCCTTTTGTTCCATTTTAATTAATTAAATTTCACTTATTTGTATTTATATTATTTTACAGCTGTATTGAGGTATAGTTGATAGACAAAAACCTGCACATATTTAATGTAGACAACTTGATGAGTTTGCACCTATATGCCCGTGATGCCATCACCACAATCAAGGTAATAAACACATCCATTACCTTCAAAACTTCCTTGATAAACAACATATTTAATTGAGTGGGCTCCACTTTCAGAAAACCCAAAGACCATCGAGGTTTATGAAACAGATACGTGAGATGGTGGGGGTGGTTTGGCACTCACGACCCTGAGATCGAGACCTGAGCTGAGATCAAGAGTCTGACTGAGCCAACCAGGCGCCCCATAAAAATGTCTTTAAAGAGAAAATTCCCATGTTGAATTAAAAATAAGATTTAACTTTGGGAAATTCATCTTTATGTCTCTTTTTGGGGACGTGTTAGTTTTGTGAACTAAGGAACATAGATACTTTTGTTTCTATTAAAGTCATTAAAAAAGTTTGATTTTCCTTGAGGGGTCAGAAAATGTGTAGTTCTCTGACCCTGAAGGAGAAGACCCTCCCTAATTTGGCTATGGGCCTAAAACTTAAATACCTGAGACCGAAGTTCTAAGCAGTTCTCCAATTCACCCCCTTATATCCGTGTCCTGGGTCATGTGGTCGAACAACAATCACGGGGACAGGAAATCCCTGGACGGTAGGTGTTGCTGTGTCTGAGTCCTTCGCCTTCCAGCACTGGTCATTCTTGGTGTGAGAGTTCTTCTCTGCAGAGCGCTGAATGTCCCTGTGCCTGCTTGGGCTGTTGGGAGAGGCTCTGGTTCTGGAGTAGCCAAGGGGCAGACGCAAGTCCTCAGTAGGAAGGTGATACTCCTGGAGAAGACAATTCCTAAAATATAAGAGATGAGTGGGTTATTTACGGTTTGGCTATAAAATTCAACCTTGTTTCATTGCTTTGAAGTTCTAATTTACCAATGCTGAGAGCCATGCCACTGAGATATTTGAAACTTCTTTTGTGAATCATAAAGATAACTGTAGTTGACGAGCAAGAGCATTTCACAATCAATATCGGAGGCCATTCACAGACACAAAAGCAAAGTAGATTCCATTTGAGCTGGTCTCTTGGTCAAGTAGTTTGTCACTGAGATCGAATAAGATTCTTTATGCAAGGATTGAATTTTTAAAATGTCATTCATATTTTATTTTATTTTTTGAGATTTTTATTTATTTATTTGAGAGAGAGAGAAAGAATGAGTGGGGAGGGGGAAGGACAGAGGCAGAGGGAGAAGCAGCCTCCCCGCTGAGCAGGGAGCCCAATGCGAGGCTCCATCCAAGGACCCTGAGATCATGACCATAGCTGAAGGCAGATGCTCTACCGACTGAGCCACCCAAGCGCCCCAAAATGTCATCCATATTTTAAAGATTATTTCAAACTATCCGTACTATATGTTCACCTTATTGTATGTTGGTGTATAATCCAGCTCTCTCCTACCGCATTTCTCCCACTATGTGGACCCTGAGGTCCAGCTTTGCTGAATTACTCATCCCTTTATACTGCCTGTGGTTATTTGCCTCTGTGCCTTTGTTCTGACTGTTTCTTCACCTGAAATCCCTGCTCTCCATAAGCCAAATCCTATTTTTCTTTTAAGACCCTGCTATGGACTGAATATTTGTGTCATCCCCAATTTCATACGTGGAAACCTCATACCCAACATGATGGTATTGTGAGGTGGGACCTTTGGGAGATGAATAGGTCAAGGGCGGAGCCCTCATGAATGGAATTAGTGCCCTCATAAAAGAGGTCTGACAGAACTCCCTAGTCCTTCCCAGATGAGGACACAGAGAAAAGGTGGCTGCCTAGGAGCCAGGAAGTGGGCTCTCGCCAGACATCAAATCTGCAGACACCTTGATCTTGGACTCTTCTGCCTTCAAAACTGTGAGAAAGAAATGTTTGTTGTTTATAAGCCACTCAGTTTGTGGTATTGTTATCGCAGCCTGAATGGACTAAGACAGACCCTATTCCAGTACTGATTCTCCATGAAGACTTCCGTAGCATATGCTGGGTGCACCACCCACATTCTCGTACTCCACCCGGGGGATCCACAGGCAGGTTCTGCAAACACTGGAACTTCCTGCCCCCTGACTCTGGAGAGTTCTCTCTGGCCACACGCCGGGGTCTGGGCTGCCAGGCAAAAGGAGTTCACGTCCTAGGAGCGAGCCCTGACACAGAGATGGGAGTGGGGCATGAACACTCCAGCCTCCTCACCCCTCACCCATGATGATTCTGAGGCATGTTCAGCGCTCCGCAGGGGCTCCCCAGGGGGGTGAGGAGACCCTGTTGCACATAGCATTAACCTACTCATTAAAGTACTCTCTTTTGGTTTTCCTCCCTTCGCTGCCTTGTGCTTCCTGAGATCCTCTCCTTCCCAAATACACTACTTGCACTCAGATCCTTGTCTCAGGATCTGCTTTTGGGGAAACAAACTCCAGACAACTTGCCCGATACTCCAAATGCCAGTGATTTCTTTCCATTTCTGACTTGTACTTTTTACATTGCATCTATTGTATTTTACCTCATCTTAGGGAATTCTATTTATGACTTATCTCCTCTGTTAAAAGTATAAGGTTTTGAGGGCAGGATACCCAGTAAGTGCTTCTTTCAGTTCCCACATTGCCTCACACAGTGCTTCTCGCAGAGTATCTATCTACTGAATAAGTGAGTCAGCAAATGATGAATGACCAAATGAACAAACGGCAAAGCTCCTTTTCATGTTATGCTTTATCAGCGCAGGTGTAGGCAGGACACATTCCAGATGCTCTGCATCCCCAGTCTTTGCACACGGGAGGAGCACAAAAGATGTTACTGGAACGAAAGGAAAGCATATTGGGCGGAAACAAAGTGATCTGCGGTAGGGGCCAGGGTCTTTTACCAAGCTTGTGTCCATTTATGGTAACCTGATCCAGTGGTATTTGAGAAACCTGCGTGTTCTGCCATTGGCAGCCAAACCCAGTTTGCAGGGGCCTCACTGAAACAGCCAAAATGGTCTGTCAGTCTGGGCTCTGTCCCTTTCTCAGCGAATGTGCCTCAGGACTGGCCAGTGGCAAGAGGGAGACCTGCCTCCCTGACAGCTGTCAGCTGCCCATGGATGGTAGGAAACCAACTCAAGTTGCAGCCTATCAAATTCAAATAACTGCTTGGAACCACTGAGGGCAAGTCTTAAAACCCCTCAGATGGCGCCCTGGGGCCTGATCTCAGCCTGGAGGAGCCCCCGGGGGGCCTGGGGCTTGGCTGGACTCCACTGGGATAGATGGGAGAGGGAGCCCAGAAAATTCTTTGGGGTGTGGAGGTGTTGAGGAGATGATGAGGCCCCGATGCAGACTGTCCACTGCTTGAAGTGTTTTCGTGCTGGTGGACTGTGGGGAAACCCAGCGTCTGGGTGATGGAAGGAGGACACCTGCTCCCCATGTCAAGGGAATTGCTTAGTGTGCTAGGACGAGACCTAACCAAAAAGTAGGGATGGGGGCAAGGGCGCTCACATGCATTAAGTCACTGCCCAGTGTCACCACTTGCCAGGAGTACCCTTGGGAGCTGAAATCCCAGAGGCACAGTAGGAAAAGACAGACCTCGCTCTGATGCTTATTAGTCCTGGGCATGTGCCAGTCGCAGAAACATGCTCAGCCGCAGTCGCCTTCCCTGCTCTCAGGAACAACAGTGACGACCGAGGACAAGTAGAAGGATAGTGAGAGACGAGGCATGTAAAACACCTGCTTCATGGGAGATGCTTGAACCACATCCTCTCTATTCCTGTCCTCTGCTCCTTTCTCTTCCTTTCCATTTCTTTCTCATTTCCCTGACACCTTGAAAGGGTAACAAACTAGAAAATATTCCTAAAGTATCTCGTGTTTTATCCTTCTCTCTAAGAGATGAGATTGACGAGCCTGTTTTGACAGCTGCAGAGGCCCACGCGGGAACACGCAGGTTCCAGTCACTTGTCATGAGCGGCCCCAGGCAGGGAGCCCTTCCTGAGGGTCTTCTCCTGGCCTTTCCGGGTGCCAGGCTTCGGGTGCAGCCCCCTCCTGCCAGCCCCGTGCCTGGGCTACGGCTCTCTGAGGGAGCTGATGCTCCCACGTCCATCCCCGTCACCTGAGGCAGGCCCTTTGGTGGGACTAGGGATGCTCCCAAAGTGGAGAAACTCAGAAGTAATCCCTTTGACAGAGAAGGTCTTGTATGTGCCTGCCTCCTGAAAGGAAGCAGAGAGAAATACTTGGTTAAAAAAATAAGAGAAAAAGTCTCCTGGGAGCATCCCAGACAGCTCAGAAAAGACAGTAAAATTAAAAACTTTGTAGTTTTCGGTGTTAAAAAGCCTGTGACTTAAATGTGGTATACTTGATAACAGACAAACAGGAACGGTGCATGGATAATGAACTTTAACACTTTTGTTGGGAGGTTGAGAACAATGAGCGGAAATTAAACTTTTGGAAGCCAAATCGGTTTTGCGAAGGAGAGAAAACAAATTTTTGCAGTCTCTTATTACAGATAAGTGAGAACTCTCTTCGGTCACAGCTTTGTTTATGACGTTGGCAGCTACACTTTCTATGACTTTATTAATTAATTTACCTACATATCCTTTTTAAAGGATTCACGTTTCAATAAAGCAACAAAGGGCTATGTATGTTTCTATAATCTCTGTCTGTTATGCTGAGGGAAAACACATTTTGGTGTAAAGATGGTGTTATAGTTCTATCTTGGTATACACATCTGTTAATCAAGCATTATGGGACATATTTGTATATTTTACTGGCACAAAGTTCCAATGAAAATAATGATGTTGACATTCCAAATACTCTTTCTTATTTTGGAGAATGGAATGACCTTAAAATGCTTATGTATAAAAAAATGAGGTGTCAAGAAAAAAATATTCCATCTCTTCTCAGCTTCTGCATGTAAATTTAGTTGTGGCCTAAAGCTCTTGACTACCTTGAGTGGGACGTGGATGTGTGTGCCGTGGGGCTCTGGTTGGCGTCAGCAGGAGAAGTTGAGGTGGGCACGCAGATGGGCAGGGGCAGGGGAGCCGTTTCCCCTGGAAGGTCGTTAGACGCTCAAGCTCAGAAGAGGGAAGCGTATGGCTCCGTTGATGTATAGAACCAGAGATCAGTGCAGCCTTATATAGGAGCGGGTATGGGAGACTGGGTGGGTCCAATCTAAGCATAGAACATAGGTTCTTAAGAGTGGGGAATCTTTCCAGATCATCATCAAAGGGTGACGGGACTACAGAAAAATGATCAGGGAGATGCAACATTGCTGCCTGGAAGATGGAGGAAGGGAGCCTCAAGCTCAGGAATGCAGGTGGCCTCTGGAAGCTGGAAAAGGCAAGGGGATGGATTCTCCTCTAGAGCTTCCAGAAAGGAATGCAGCGCTGCAGATACCTGGGTTTTAACCCACGGAGACACGCATCAGACTTCTGACCTACAGAGTTGGGAGAGAATACATTTATGTTGTTTTAAGCCACCCAGTTTGTGAGTTTGCAGTGAGAAATTAGTGCAAGAGTAGAGAATGACTACAGACCTCTTAGCATGTGTCTAGTCCTGGGACTCCTTCGTCCAAACTGGTTTATTCAGCACCTTGTCCTATACGAGTTCTTTCCCTGCAGCCTCACATCTTTCCAGACAATGTGACAGCGTAAAATATTTAAGTCAAGACTTGAATTGGCTTATCTTGACTTTTATAATCATTTTCTCATTGATTAAAGACAGTTTTTTTTTTTTTAATTCCATTCCCTCAGAACATTCTATTTCAAACACGCTTCTTTTGAAAGCAGTTCGCGTGTGTATCTCCTGCACATTGCCAGGGTTTTGTGCTCTGGGACCTTAGGAAATTAACTTTTGCGTGTTACCTTTGAGCTGCCAGGAAGAGACACTGACACCTTAACCGACACATTTTAATTAAAGCTGAAACGAAAAGGTACCAAGATGCCGCCGGAGCTGACCAGTCCTGGCTGAAGAGTGTTCAGGACGGCACCGATTGTGAGAGTCAGGAAGCGAGAGGTAAGAACTCAGGGAGCGCAGAGCAGGCAGTCAGGCTCACCCAGCTCTCACTGTGCTGCCAACTCCACGGGACTGCTCTGGGAAGGGGGTGCCCTTAAAAGCTGTCGTTAGGCAAACGTCCTAAAAACGATTGTTTTTAAGGATTAAAATGAGTATTTATACTCACAAGACTAAAAGATTTTGAAAAGGTCATTGGATCTGTCTTATTCTTTCCCAGAGTGTCCTTGCTTGCCCTGTTTTGAGCTCAGAAAGAAAGAGAAAGTGCAGAGATGGAGAGGCATCCACTTTTCAAAGATAAAAATGAATTAAATTTCCACTTTTCAACGGGTGAGAGGGTCACAGCCACTGAATCACAATTTTCTTTTTGAACCACTATTCCCTAGACCCTTTTTTATCTTAAGGGTTTCTGAAACCCATGGACAAGAAGATAAATCTAAGGCATACCATTGCACTCTGTTTTTTTCCATTCCACTGAATTAAATCATGTTTATGAAGCACCTATTATCAGTCAGGCATTGTATCAAGAGTTGAGGAAACAAATCAATAAGATATAATTTTTATCCTCAAAGGATTCACTGTTGAACAGGGAAAACATGCAAATAAATATCAGTTGAGGGGCTAATCGTACGATAGGGGTAAATATATAGTGTAGAGGGAGTAGAGAAGGAAGGGATTAATCAAAGAGGCAGGATATCCAGGAAGGCTTCCTGGAGGAAGCAGTGTCTTTATTGGTGGTTGAAGCATCTGCAGGTACATTCTCTCCCACTGCTGAATCGCTGATTGGAGTCCTTCAGAGTAGATTGGTGGCTGAGAGGTAGTAAATATATTGCCTATGGACTTTGTTTCCAGAAGACCTGCATGTGAGTCTTGCCACCAGCTTCCTGTGTGACCTTTAAACAGTTACTTAATCTTTTAAAGCCTCAGATTCCTCTCCTATAAAATGGATATATGAATAGTTGCCTACGTTATAAAGCTGTTCTGAGGATTAAATGAGCTAATGCTTTGCATATTGCTGAACATCTAGTAGAAAATAGTACTTATTATTATTATTATTTTTTTTTTAAAGATTTTATTTATTTATTTGAGGCAGAGAGAATGAGAGAGAGCACATGAGAGGGAGGAGGGTCAGAGGGAGAAGCAGACTCCCTGCCGAGCAGGGAGCCCGATGCGGGACTCGATCCCGGGACTCCAGGATCATGACCTGAGCCGAAGGCAGTCGCTTAACCAACTGAGCCACCCAGGCGCCCAGTACTTATTATTTTTGTCCCTGCCTAAATATGGTCCTCCAAGAACCCCTGGGCAGCTCTTCCTATTACCACAATTCTGTCTAGGTCACTAATGTGTCATGAATATTAACCACATTTCCTCTCTTTAGCGAAAGACATTGGAGTCAGAATTGATCAGAAATGAGCAGTAGGACAAGCAGATGGCATTTGTGGGTGAAGCAGAGAAGGTGACAAGCAGGGCTGGCTTCATGGGCGTGTGACCCATGTAGTTGCACAGGGCCCTACACTTGGTTTCTGCTCTCAATGTCTTGAAATTCTCAATAATTTTTGGATTTTTAAACCAGTGCATTTTCCCTTTGCACTAGACTCTGGGTGTCATGTAGCTGCTTAGTGATGGGTCCCTTCTGTGCCCTACTCCCCTCTTACTCGGGGACTGTGGATCACACCCCTTCTTGAGGTCCTTCTTCAGGGAAGGGCTGTGGGATCTCTTGCTATGGATCCCCCGAGGTTGCTGGTACAGTGTCAAGACTGGGCAAAACCCCCTCAGCCATTAGCTCCTCTGGTCCTATTCTGAAGGCATTCTCAAAGGTGAGAAGCTCACACTCTAAAAGGTGGCGGTCAAAGTACACACATAAGCAACTCCAGATTGATATGGCCAGAGCTAGAAGTAGGAAGGTAGATGTTCTGGGAGTCTGGGGAAGGATGTGTGGGAATTACATTTATTGAACATTTATGACGTTCGTGTGTGGTCTCTTTCTTTAACTTCTCTTGGCGGGAAGAGTCGTTTTTCTCATGATTTCATTTCCCGGAATGAGGGTTCAAGGAAGGTTTGATAGTGCAGTTCTTGAAACTGGAAAAGCCACCAAACCTGGAAGTGTTTGCATAGAGACGTTCTGCTGCTGAGATCTTACAGCGGGTTCTGGAAGCCTACCTCATGGAAGAGTATGAATGGTTGCAGCTAACTCTACAGCCTGCCAAACAGGCACCTAAAGGCAATGGGGCCTTTGTCATAAGATCTTTTTTTTTTTTTTTTTTAAGATTTTATTTATTTGACAGAGAGAGACACAGTGAGAGAGGGAACACAAGCAGGGGGAGTGGGAGAGGGAGACACAGGCTTCCCGTGTAGCAGGGAGCCCGATGCGGGGCTCAATCCCAGGACCCTGGGATCATGACCTGAGCCGAAGGCAGACGCCTAATGACTGAGCCACCCAGGCGCCACTGTCATAAGATCTTTTAACATTCTTTCTAATAACTTTTCCCTGGTTCATCTTATCCTTTTCATAATATGTTTATCTCCCTCCTCACTTGCAAATGCCTTGGGGATTGCCTTTGCTAGAGGTGAAAGCATTCTAAACAACAACAAAAAAAGATTCTTCATTTAATGCTCTCAATTTTAAAATATTTTCATTGGTCACCCAAAAAGATGATTTGGGGGAAATTTAGGTTTTTGTCTCCCCCCTCTGACAAAAGAATTATATACGAATGTCTAGACTGGAAGGTGGCCCCCAGTGGTAAAACTGTTATCTCTTCGTACTGAGCCCCATGGAGGCAGGACGCATGTCCTGATGATCTTTGTCTCTGCTGTGCCCAGCACAGTGCCTGACACCTGCAAGGGCTCAAACAAGAGTTGTTGAACTCATATTAGAGCTGTAGTGAATGCCCTTTGGAACGTGAGGACCAAAAAGCAATTTTGAAAGGTATAATGGACCTTCCACAGCTTCACTTGCTGCTGAAAAGTAGCAAATGATGGCAAACTCCCAGTCAGTTCAGGGTCCTGGAGCGTATCTACCTTCAAACACCCTGGTTATGTCTCCTTGATGCCAAGCAATTGGATCAACTGATTTCGGCTTTCCCTGAATTGGCCAGTTGTGTACCGTTCATGAGGAGAGAATCAGCAGAGTGCTCCAGGTTCTCTTCAATGACATAAACTGAGGTCCGAGCACCTCTCCAGAATATTTCCCAGCTGAGTTGATTCAATGTGTTGCATTATTCTATTTAACCAAATATACCCTTTCCAAGTGGAAACAACAGACATGGGGGTTCACTTCCAGCCAAGGGACAAATGTGTGCATCTTTAACAGAACACATCGCTCTTTCAGAGCCAAATTCCACCTTAGGAGGTTGACATTGCCCCTTTGGAAAGCACCAGGAGCTCAGAGCCCATCTCCATGGACGTCAGTCTGGGCTTTTCATTCCAGTCATGTTCTCCAACAGTGGGGGAAAGCATTTAAGGTGAGCGGGAGCTCTTGGGAGCTGAACTTCTACTCCTTATTTCCTTATGAGAAGATTTAAGGCTTCTCATAAAATAACACCTAGCATTTGTTTTACCTGATGGGGAGAGAGAAAGAAAGAAAACCCAAGTAAAACAGAATATCTTAAAATGCAGTATCTTTGTAGTTGAAGATCTGAGCCCGGCCCCCTGCCCTGGATGTCTTTCTCCTCATTTGTGTAAGGAATAGCAACTTGCTGTTGATCAGATGACCACCATTGCCATCATTATTATATAGCAGACACAGAGCACTAGCTACGTGCGACATGACTTACAATCATGCTTTATGATTTGTTAAAGAGAAAATAATTCTTTGAAGCAAACTGATTTTTCATCTGGGGAGTATTTGTCTTCTGATTTCTGGTTCACTTAGCTCAGGCAGCAAAAGTAAATGGCTCATTCTCACTCCTGAATTTGAGCACGTTTGTGCACAACCTCCAAGTTTTAGAATTCAACACTTTGGTGAAAAGTAAAAGCTAGTTTTTAGACTTTCATAAAAACATCTCTTCTGCAGTACTTGTAATATTGGTAATTATAGTGAATTTAAATTAGACAAAGAAAAAATACGTTAGAAGACTCGGGTTGGAAGGAAATATCACCTCCACCACCACTATCCTACTCCCGCCTCTCATTATTTCTTAGTGTAGATGATCAGGATGACTCGTTCCATCTCCCCTTCCATAGTCACCATCCACAGTAATGGGTTGACAGAGGGAATCCTGTCACCCCTTGCTTGAACTTACAGATGGCTTTCCATTGCTACCCAGCATCTGACATAGTAGATGTAAAGTAAACTTCAGTTGGATTTGTTTGTTGAAATTCTCATTTATCATCCCCCTAGGCCATAAGGACAGTCAAAGAGAAAGGCTTTTGACTGATTACTAATGAGGTGGAATTTTTCCCCTATGTTTACTGAACCTGTGTGTGTATGTGTGTGTGTATGTGTGTGTGATTTCCTGTTTCTGTCCCTTATCTATTTTTCTGATGTGGTAGGTATACTTTTCTTTCTTGGTCTCAACACATACTATTTAAACACTATCTTATAAAATGTGATGGGCCGGTTCTTGGCTCTCTTGGCCATAAATATGTATGTGTGCACGTGCACATGCATGCACACACACACAGCTATTCTGTGACCTCTGCTTTGTGTCATCATTTGGTAAATTTTGTGTAAACTGCTTCAATAAAGAAGTCTTAGTCTCATATTCTTTCCTTTAAAGGCGTGCTTTTCTCTTTATCCCAGATCTAAAGTGCACATTGGTAGCATGGACACTGTCTAGGCAGGTAAGTCCCACTAATGTGGTCTCAAATATGGGGATAAGTGAATTCCTGCACTAAGGAGGCCCAAGCAGCATGCTCTGGGGTGAGCCCTCTCCATTGTGTTGGGAATCCTCTCTTAGGTCCTCATGCTGCCCATTGCCCCCCTCTGCAGTCCACTCTGTTTTCCCCTCTGCCATGTCATGAAGCTAGTAATGAAGGACTGGAAAAGGAATTGATGTTCAACAAGTGCATTAAAGAGTACCTCCCGCACACTCTCATCACTGGGCAACTTGGGGAGAAGACCTGGTCCAGCCCCCCAGGAGCGTGGCCCCGTTGGGTGGTTGGGCCACGGAGACACCATAGGCTTCAGTTATGAAATAACGAGGCCATAAGTAGTTAAGAGTTTGAAGGAGTGGTTTAGATAATAAGTGCTATAAGAATCAAAGAAAGGACAGATCTACAGAAGCCAAAAGGGTGGGGAGGTACAGCTAGAGAAAATGGGGACTCGATATGGGGTTTGAAGAGGGGCTAGTTTGGATTACAAAGATGCATTGGGCAAGACAATAGAGTAAGTGGGGTTTCCATTGCAGAGAATGGGGAAGTAAGGTGGATTCATTAGGCAGGTCTGGTTATCATATGGTCACAGGGCAAGGGGAAGCCTGGACTCTGGGCTGAGGACCCGCTAGAGGCTTCCAAGCAGGGCTGGTGGGATGTCTCAATGACTCCCCTGGCATCATGGGGGCTTAAATGATGAGGCAAGAGCCTGGGAGGAGAGAGACCCTTCACCTGGGCTCAGTGGTCCAGCCAGGGTGCTGGAGGAAGGCTTCATCTGAGGAGAGCAGTCACAGCGGACAGGTTTGGCCAGATATGGGTTTTGATAACTAATTGCACATAGATCAGAAGTTTAAAACATGACTCTCTGGTGGGGTCACTGACCATGGCATGCAGAATGGGAGGGTACTCTGTTTCTGGTCTTTGGTGAAAGAACAAAGGGGCTGGTGCAGCGCTAGAGCTTTGCAGGGGAGTGTGCACTGGTCCTTCAAGGTTGGGGCTTCTGTCTCTCGGCCACTTCCCTCCTTTCATGATCACCTCCTTCCCTCCTTTCGGTGCCACCTGGGCCATAGGAGATTTCACGAGGCCATCAGACGGCTGCCACCTCTGTGCCACTCCTGAACATTAATTCGTTCTGAGGCTCCAACACTTTCCTGGGAACTGGTGTTGCATGTGTGTTGAAAGACTTACCATCCTAAACCTGGCAGCAGCCCATCTCTTCCCTTCACAGGGGACTCCGCCTCACTCTCCTTTCTTCTCGGGGCTTTGTTCAGGAAGGGCCTATGTTCCTGTTGCTCTTAAGTTTTCCAACCTACAATCATACTTCATGCCTTCCCCCAACACACGCATGTGTGCATGCACGCGCACACACGCGCGTGTACACACACACACACACACACTGAATATGCACTTTACTTCTCTACATCTCCTTCGACCCTTCCTCTACCCAGGCAAGGGGACTTTTATCTAATCGTGGTATGGTATCCACGTAGGGGAGGCTTTGCTCTTCTTCACATTGCATCTTTCCAATTACTTTGTCTATGTAAGGGCTGAGGCATTTTTTAAAAGATTTATTTATTTATTTGCGAGAGAGAGAGAGAGAGAGTGTGTGCAAGTGGGGGGAGGGGCAGAGGGGGAGGGAGAGAGAGAATCTCAAGCAGACTCCCTGCTGAGCATGGAGCCCGAGGGCTCGATCCCAAGACTCTGAGATCATGACCTGAGCAGAAATCAAGAGCCAGCCGCTTAACCAACTGAGCCACCCAGGCGCCCCAGGGCTGAGGCATTTCAATCAAGAACTGATCCTGTGTTTTTTGCTTTATGCTGTGTCATCTTTTTCCTGAGGTAATTAATACTGCATCAGGAAGAGTAGGAGTAATAAGAAATATTAGGAAAACATTCTGACTAATAATTCAATGTATGAAACAAATGTGGGGATGATAGTGTATCCTGTTGTTTTACTTAAAATTGTATTTTCACCATTTTCTGCCTCTAAATATTTTTCTAAAGCATGATTTTTTTTAGAGAGAGAGAACATGTGTGTGTGTGTGTGTGTGTGTGCATGCGTGTGAGGCAGGGGAGGGGCAGAGGGAAATGGAGAGAGAGAATCCCAAGCAGGCCCCACACCCAGTGTAACACCCAATGCAGGGCTCCATCTCACAACCCTGAGATCACGACCTGAGCCAAAATCAAGAGTTGGATGCTTAACTGCCTGAGCCACCCAGGTGCCCCTAAAACATGACTTTTAATGAGCATATCATTATATAATTACCTTTCTATTGTTGGGATTCATTGTGTCTTAGTCTGTTAGGGCTGCTATAGTAAAGTACCACAGAATGGGTGGCTTATAAGCAGCAGAAATGTATTGTTCGCAGTCCTGGAGGCTGGAATCTGAGATCAGGGTGCCTGTGTGGGCGAGGGACGGCCCTCTTCCGGGCTGCAGACTTCCTGCTGTAGTTTTACCTGGTAGAAGGTGGTTAGAGTTCTCTCTGCAGCCTCTTGGATGGCACCAATCCCATTACCTCCCAAAGGCCCCATCCAATACCATCACCTTTGGGGGTTAGGATTTCAATGTATGAATTTTGGCCAGACACAAACACTCAAATCATAGCACGTCGTTTCCAAGATCTTTTTTCAGTTTCAAATAATTCAGTGATGAAAAACATTGTACATAAGTCTTTGACTACATTTCTTTCTATTTCTTTAATATGGATTCCCAAAGAGAAATTACTGAGTCAAAGCACATGAACAGTTAAAGGGCTCTTCATAATTGTGTCCAAATTGCCCTCCAGCTAAGTTGTTCCAAACACTCCAAACTGTGGTGTCTGCTTACTCATGCTGTTAGCAGCCTGATTATACTGAGTGTCATCAGTTGTAGAATCCTTTTCATTTTGAGACTCCATCTTCCTGTGTAGTTTTATGTTGAATGTCTTTATTTGTAGTGAGGTTGAATATTCTAAAAGCATTTTGGGGGCTTTCTGGAGGAGTGGGACTGGTGTGGGGTTATAAGGGAAGAGGGGAAGGGACATGGTAGACTTGGAAAGGGATTCCTATCTGTGCATCCAGGAAGGCAGGTGGGAATGTGGGACGAGGAAGGGGAAATGAGGCTTGGGCAGGATGGTGGGGGGGGGGGTCTTCCTGGGAGGAGGGGATGGAGTCAGGACATCCAGGGACTTCCTAAACCTTCAACTACTTATGAATCTCAGGGTAGTCACACTCACGTTTATGTTGCAGGGGAAGCATATTCATAAAGAAAACCATTCTCTTTTTTTCCTAAGTAAACTAGAAGACAGGAAAATTGTAAGGCTGACATAC
This sequence comes from Mirounga leonina, assembly GCF_011800145.1. Taxonomy (NCBI): domain Eukaryota; kingdom Metazoa; phylum Chordata; class Mammalia; order Carnivora; family Phocidae; genus Mirounga; species Mirounga leonina. The sequence continues at coordinate 56,025,450 of NW_023270807.1, read as the reverse complement.
AGCACATTCCAAGTGGGACCCATTTGCTGGCTAAGCAGTAGATCAGCACAAATTATGAGCATTTAGACATGTGTTAACCTACTAATTGAGGGTAGGGGGACACTAGATGATGTGTTCTCCCTAGATGCCCTTGATCTTCCCTCTCCTGATTCCTGAAACACCAATTAACACTCTCAGTCAATACTAGAAAACATATGGTGAGGATAAACACTACCCTATAAAAAATCTCACCCCTGCTCATCTCAGGACGTTAACCGACCCATGCAGGCACCCCTAAGGGGTTGGCAGCAGCAAATTATAATGGAAAAGTTACTCTTTTCCTACTTAACTTCCAGTTTGAGAAAAAGATCCTTTGGATGTCTAGAACAATGTAAGACAATTGTGTGTGTGTGCGTGCGTGTGTACGTGTATACACACGTGTGTTGAGTCTTATGGTCTGTCTCATTCTCATCCACACATGTGATAACCAGGCTGTTGTTCCTTTAGTGTACATTCAGCCTAATTGCAAAGGTGCCTGGGGGAGTGAGTATATGATATGATGCGTTTTGAGAAATCATCCAAATAGCTTCCCAAATGAAGTCTGAAGTTTTACCCCCTGTGTCAAGTGTTGCCCCTTCCTCAGGGAGCTCCTATGTCATGGAAGACACGGGATGTCCCTTAGCCTAGATTAGTCCATCACTTCCCACTCTTCCCTGAAAGGAGAAATGAGGCCATGTTTGAGGCAGGGTGCGCTGGTGGGCCCCCAGGATGGAGATGGAGAATGGCACTGGCCCTTTGACTGAGGGCTCTGTAGGGATTGTTCTCTAGCCTGCGGTCCTTTTCTGCTCCATTCTGGGCCAGTGCCTCTCAGAACTTTGGGGCTTTGCTTTTCCTGTTCTGCAGGCCTGTGGTGGCAGGTTAATGGCCCACAAAGCTGTCCAAGTCCTAATGCCTGGAACGTGTGTGTTAGGTTACGTGGCCAAGGGAATTAAGGTTGAAGGTGGAGGTAAGGTTGCTGATTAGCTGACTTTGAGATGGGGAGAATATATTCACTTATCCAAGTGGAGTCAACATAGGCACAAGAGCCCTCATAAGTGGGAGAGGGAGGCAGAAGGAAGAGAACCAGAGAGAAGAAAGTGAAAAGGAGTCAGCCTGATGTTACTGGCTTTGAAGTTGAAGAAACGGGACCATGAGCCAAGGACTGGAGGTGGCCTCTAGAAGCTGGGAAAAACAAAGAAATGAATTTTCCCTTAGCGTCTCCAGAAGGAACGTACCTTTGCTGACACCTTGATTTTAGCCCAAATGAGACCCCTTTTAAACCTCTGAAATCCAGAACTGTAAGATGATAAATTTGTGTTGTCTTAGGCCACTAAAATTTGTGGCAATAGGAAACTAATACAATACCCAAGATGTCTGACTGTCAGCCTGGAAACCCAGTAGGGACATTGGCTGAGCTCCCACCAAGCTCAACGTTGTGTTTAGTCTCTTGGCTGGAATATGCTGATTATTTAGTAGAAACCTATCATTGCCAGGCATGGGGCACCCGCAAAGATGCTGCAGAATATTTCTGAACCAGGCCAACTGGGTTGGTGAGGAGATAAGAAAGACTCAGGAATGATACTTGGAGGCTTGAAGCAATTTTCAACTTATCAGGAGTTCTTTTGTGGTCCCTCTTTAAATCCTTTAAGCTCTACTGTCCACTTGGAATCCTCCTTGTGTTCCTGTTCAGCCAAGGCAGTTGCTTCGGGAGGTTTGTGCCATTCAGGACATGAAGAATCATGAAAAGAGGTTTTTGTCTTCAAAGCGTAAGACTGACCATGTATTCATTCATTCATCTAATGCAAATTAACTTTAGGGTTTTGTTCTACAAGCGGGCATGAGGATACATCTTTCCTGCTCAGGAAAGGCAAACCTGTGGGAAGGTTGAGAGAAGGACATGGGGTCTGCCCTTGAAGTATATACCCTGTTGCCGAAGAACTGAGACAGATAAAAGGCCGACTTGATTACAAGGGAGACTGTGGCTGTTCCCTGAAAGAGGTATAAGTAGGGGGTGATGTGAATTCAGAGGGTCAAAAATAAAATGAATATGTTGGGACATTGGAACCAGTCTTTAAAATGAGACAGATCATCTCCTGCAAGAGTTCATCCTACTTTGAAAGGAATCTAGGATTCAGGACAAGTTTGGTTTGCGAGAAAAACTCTCAGCACAGCCACAGGATAGACCAGCATTTAGTCTTAGGGCCAGAAAAGCTAAACACATTTTTAAAAACGGGTTTTCTTTTTTCAGGTTTCATGATAATGATGCAAGTGTACAGCAGAGGCATATTGTCCTCAGACAAAGGCACAGGGCTATAAATATAAATGGTCAGAGTGTAACAACGTCCTAAGGATGTGGACCATAGGAGGGCAACTCCAGAGGGCTTAAAGTTGAGTTGCTTTGTTGTCTAAGCTCAAGTAATGAGCCAAGCAAGTATCTGTGAGTCATCCCACTTCTGTTTCCAAAACAGACTCATTGACCTGATTTAAGAGGCATTAAAAGGGACGAAGTTGACATTTGCAAATATATTTAACTTATTTGTCTTGCAGGCAGAGAACATGTTGGGACAACTTTCAACTGCATTATGTGTGGTCCAGGAGTTTTGATCTCTTTATGTTTTCTTTATATTGAAAAAAGGCTTTGAAGTATCTTGCAATAACGAATACAGTAGACTCCTGTTGTAATGGGTTGCTATGAAATTGATTTGACTCTACCAAGGGTCAACTCTTGTCTCCTGGCGAAACCCTCATGTGCTGTAAAAGCCTTTTGCTTCTCAGTAACTGAAGGGAAGAGTGTTAGTCATACTTCCTATTTTTAGTCCAAGGAGGGTTATTTATGCCATTTAAGTTTCTCCTTCAAGTCATTGATTAGATCTGTGCCAAAATGGCCATCACATGGGCCAATGCAAGTGGAGGTGATATGATTTCCATGCATCTATCTCAGGGTGTTTTGTTTTTTAGTTGTAAATGAATTTTTTGAGTGATGCTGGTGATTTTGACATGATGCTTTTTCTTACGACTAGTCCATTGATTAGGAAAACTAATGTAAAACCTAAAAATAACAGTCTCTTGGATATATATTATCCATGGATCACAGACAGGTTTAGTTTGATTTATCTGACACTTTTGAGTACATAAAAAAACCTATCTTGTGTTTGATCAGCTGAGTAGCCCTTTTTGAGTTCTTTGCCCAGGCTTTCCAAATTGGACCAAAGAATTGGGAGCTTTATAGCCCCTGAGGTCCTGCCTTTGCTGGGCCATGGGACTCAGAGCCAGGACTTTCTGAAGGGGGATGGTATGTACCTGTGCTAGCCATTTTTCAGGGGATAGAACAAAGTTGTAGAGCATATTTGTACTTCCACTAAGCTGAGATAATTTTCCTTTTTGTCTTTTTTCCTTTGCTGCCCCCTACCATGTTCTGGTCCTTCCATTTTTCCAGGCTTCTGGTCGTATGGTATTCCTATCTCAGAAGTGGAGGTGGGTATCCAGGAACAGAGTGTTCACGTCTCTATGTTCATGCTCCCTTTCTGCACTGAGATGGCCCTGTGTGGGATATGAGACTTTGCCTGGGTTTTGCCAAACCTGTGTCAACCCTTTTGTGAAAGTCTTACCCAATGGGTTGGGTCATGAGTACCCACTAGGTCTTACATCTTTTGAGTGAGGCTAATCTTTATAGCTGGGTACAGTGCTGACAAAAGGGTGGGGAACAAAGGGGTGGGCCGAAGTGGCAAGTGTCCATCTCTTCTGCAGTGGGCAGGGAGTGTGCCTGTGGCCTGAAACAATGAGTACTGGAATTCCAACAATGAGACACTGGTCTTCAGTACACTCCAAATAATTTCCTTTCACTGGATTGATGTTCACTTCAGGAAGATCCGTTTGTGGCCTGAAATCATTCTCAGGGCTCCTTTAATGAGAAAAATAGTGACCTGGGATGAGAGGCCTGTTTAGAGCACAAATAGCTATTATTACAATTGTAGATAACCCAGTCTAACAGAAGGCCATGTGATTGAAAGGACAGATGATAAAATCTAAATATGAGTATAGCCTGAGAATGCACTCTTTCTTCTAGTGCTGACTATCTAGTTGTGTTTGTTATCTAACCCTGTAATTAGGGTGGCATTCAGAAAATATGAGGAAAGTTGGTATTCTCTTCATAACCCCCAAATCTTTGCATTGCTGCATGAAACTTTTGGCTTCAGCTTTTCCCTGTTCATTAACCATGCCAAAATTTTTAATCTAACACCACTGTTAAAGAGTGGCAGGCTTCCAGGGAAATATATCAGCCAGGCTTATTAATTTCATGCCAAGTGCTGGAGGCGTGAATGTAGAGAACGCTGTTTGACTTTGGATAATAGGAATCAGGCAGCTTAAAGGCAAGGGATAAAGATCAGGAGCCCTGTGTCTCAGGAGGAGGAGCAGGTGCAGGCTTCAAGCAAGGCCTTCAGGCCCAAAGGGGCAGCCCATGCTTAAAACAATCTGCAGTGCATTTTTTTTTTTTTAATTTGGCGTGTGCCTCTCACAGCTTAACAGACCGCTGCTCCACAAAGAGGGGTAAACAGAGAAAGGGAAATTAAAAAGGGAAGTCCCAAGGCAGACAAAAACAAATTAGGGCAAACAAATTACACAGAGTCAACAAATAAACAAGGGAACATCTGTGAATATATTTCTTGGATTTTCTGATTCTGAATGCAACCTGAGAAATGATAGAGGGAGGTGAGCAGTTTAATCTAGAGCAAAGTCCTTTTTGGAGGGAATGGGCAAGCTGAACACAAAAAGAGTGAGAGGTACCTAGAAGTCTAAGTCTCAGCAGGATGCTGTGGGAGGAGGTCAGAAACTCTCCAGCGGGGTCTGAACAGCCTGAGGCAGGACCCAGAATGAGCTGGTCCTCCTTTCCTCCCCAGCAGCACCCCATCTCCCTGGGATGGCTGTTGCTACCATGCTTTCTGACACCCTTCCGACTGGAAAGGGCTGTACAAACAGAAAGAGGTGCCTGTTCCCATCAGCAAACCAAAGTAAAGCAAGGAACATTCGAATAGCGGATATGTGTTCACCTTATCCCCTTTTCACATCTATTCCTGATGGGCACACTTAACTCTTCCAACCAGTAGATGCTTGCCAGGTGTTGACTGGATATTGGGAAACATTTGATCTGCTCCTTCTGGCAGTTTGGTTGCTGCTGACACAATTTCCCCTCTTACCTCAAGGCTGGTGAATAGGTCTCGAGGTTTTAAAAGGAAGTTCAGCATATTGCATACAGTTAACCAAAGGCAGAAACAGAGTTAATGAATTTAGAGGCTTATCTGTCTTTATCTAAAAAGTAGGCATTTGTTTGCAACGTCTTCCATAGATCTTCTCATTGTGGACAGTGGGCAATTATAATACGGGAGGGGGCAGTGAAGAAATGATAAATATTTGACTTATTCGTTGTATAAACTCAAATGATATTCACACTATTTCTAAAACTTCTCCTTTCAGATTTTTTTTAAGCTTCATGAAATATGTGGTTGTTTAGGGTCTAGACTACTATTTTTCTAATCTTATTATTGTACTAAATGCCCTATTTACCTATCTTCTCTTGTGCCTTCATCAGGTAAGGATAATAACTTGCTAGAAACATTCAGCAAGGTGGGAACTTTTCTTTGTAAAGGTGAGAGTGAAATGAGACTCCAATTCTCCTCCTATTCCTCACTTAAAAATTTTTGCTTTATTGTTTATCCCTCAATGGGACAGAACAGGCGAGCTGTGTTAGAAGCGTTACACTAGATGTGTCTGGGAGGTTCCAAGATGGTTTTGCAGGAAGATCCTGAACTCACCTCCTCTCAAGGACACACTGAATCTACAGCTACATATGAATTATTTCCCTCTGAAAAAGATTGAAAGCTAGACGACCTACTCTCCACAACAAAAGATAAAAGGACAATGTGGAGACAGGTTGAAGAGACGAACAGTGGTCTTGCAAAACACCCCACCTCCAGCACAGCAACACAGAATAGGGGGGCATCTTATCAGACAGGTGCTTCTCCAAGAGGAGCAAGGGATTTTTGTCCCACATGGAGCACCTCAGGCCCAGGGATCTGCACTGGAAAGGTGAGCCCCCAGAAAACCTGGCTTGGTAAAACCAATGGGGCTGATATTCATGTGTCCCGAAGTGCTATGGGAAACGGCGTCCCCTCTTGAAGGGCTCACATGGTTCTTGCTTGCCCCAAGACCCAGTGAAGAAACAGCAGTTTGAAAAGTTGCCTATATTATATGTGAGAGAGATTCATTTGCTAATCTGGGGGCATTGGGTGGGCAGGGAGGGAGGGCAGACAGAGACAGGCAGACACCATTATTGTACTTCCCACATAACCTGCTAGCACAGGCAGGTGGGCTCAGACGTGGCATCCTCCCACCACCTTGTTGGGATAGGTGGGGTGAGCAGCTGTGGCACTGGCTGAAACTAGAGAGCAGAGGCTGTTACAGAGCTCTCCCACTCCCTGGCTGGGGTTGGTGACTGCAAGCTGTCACAGCATTCTCGTGCACTTAGCCTCCGGCCGGGGCACATGCACAGACAAGGCACTCTCTTATTTTATTGCTGAAGCCTCTGGGCATGCACAAGATAAGACATTTTCCCACTGCTTTTCTGAAGTTGGCAAGTATGCTCTACCCCCTTCACTTTCCAGCTGCCTAGGTAACACCAGTGGATACATGTGATCCACACAGGGGACACGGGGACACCCCTTGAGCTCCTGGCCCCAGTGGCCAAGAAGACTGGTGTTCCAGAGCTCCATGAGATTTTAACAATCAGAAAGAAGCTCTTGGCAGGCCACCACCTGGGGGCACTGCATAGACAGTAGACTAAAACACAACCCCAGTCCTCCTGTGAAAAAGGCCTATTTACTTAGCCTGGAACTTCAGCCTGAGGGACAGACTTCAGGTTTCCTACATATCTAGAGACTAGGAGGGCACTCCCAGGGAATGTAAGCAGGGAAAAACCATTTCTGTGCACTCCCTTGGCCTTGCTACAGCTTGACAAGATTTCCTAGAAAGAGCTTATACTCGTCTGGAGCCCCAGTTTTTGCTACTTGCCTAGGAGACACCTCCAGATCTCCTGGTCTGGATGCCAGTAGGGATTACAATTGTGATCCCACAGGACTGTGTATATTTGCATACTTTAAAAGCTGCTGCCTGTGGGTCTGGCTCCCAAATAGTCTGAAACTAGGTGCTAAATGAGATTCCTCCTCTTGGATCACTTCAACAATGGTGGCATATCAAGAATAAATCACTTCAACAATGGGGGCATATCAAGAATAAATCAGGCAGTTTAGGCAATCACAAAGGTTTAAGAGACAACCAAGGGCTAGGGCCAGGTTGAATGAGAAGGATCATCACATACACAAAGCCACTTTTTCAAGACTGAAAGAGGTAGCTATTTTGCCTAATATGTAGAAATAAACACTGAGAGTCAGGCAAAATGAGAAAACAGAGAAATATGTCCCAAATGAAAAACAGGAAAAGGACCTGAATGATACAGAGATAAGTAATCTACCCAGTAAAAAATTCAAAGTAATGGTTATAGAGATGCTCACTGAACTTGGGAGAAGAATGGATGAGCACAGTGAGAACTTCAACAACAACAACAACAAAAAAATAGAAAACATAAGAAAGTACAAACAACAGTCACAGAGCCAAAGGATACAATAACTGAACTGAAAAATACACTAGAAGTATTCAACAGCAGACTAAATGAGGTAGAAATACAGATTTGTAAGCTGGAAGATAAAGCAATTAAATTTACCAAGATAGAGCAGCAAAAAGGAAAAAGAACTTAAAAAAATGAAATAACTTAAGGGACCTTTGGGACAACATCAAGTGGAATAACATTCACATTATAGGGGTCCCAGAAGAGAAGAGAGAGAGAGAGAAAAGATCAGAAAACATATTTGAATAATGGCTGAAAACTTCCCTAACCTGGGGAAGGAAACAGACATCCTGGTCCAGGAAGCACAGAGAGCTCCAAATAAAATGAACCAGAAGAGAGCTACACCAAGGCACATTATAATTAAAATGTCAAAACTAAAGATAAAATCTTTAAAAGCAATAAGAGGAAAACAAATTGTTACATACAAGAGCAATCCCATAAGACTATCAGCAGATTTATCAGCAGAAATTTTCCAGGTCAGAAGAGAGTGGCATGACATATTCAAAGAGCTGAAGGGAAAACACTCCTAACCAAGAAAACTTTACCTGGCAAAATTATCATTCAGATATGAAGGGGAGATAGAGTTTTCCAGATAAGCAAAAGTTAAAGAAGTTCATCACTACTAAACCAGTCTTACAAAAAATATTAAAGGGACTTTTTAAACTGAAAAGAAATGGCACTAATTAATAACAAGAAAATAAATGTAAGCAAAAATCTCACTGAAAAAGGTAAATATATAGTAAAGGTAGTGGATTAATTACTTACAATGCTACTAAGAAGGTTAAAAAATAAAAGTAAAATGAATTAAAGGTACAACAATTAAGGGATACATGAAATAAAAAGATGTAAAAAGTGACATAAAAAACATAAAATGTGGAGGGGCACTAAAAATGTAGAGTTTGATAATGTGTTCAAATTTAAGTTGCTATCAATTTAAAATAGGCTGTTATATACACAGGATGATCAGTGTTAACCTCACAGTAACCACAAAGCAATAACTTACAGTAAATACACAAAAGAAAATGAGGAAGAAAACTAAACATAATGCTAAAGAAAATCATCAGGGGCACCTGGGCAGCTCAGTCAGTTAAGTGCCTGACTCTTGGTTTTGGCTCAGGTCATGACCTCATGGGTCATGGGATTGAGCCCACATCAGGCTCCAAGCTCAGTGGGGAGTCTGGTTGAAGATTCTCTCCCTCTGCCCCTCTCCCCACTCATTTGCATGCCTGCGTGTGCACTTTCTCTAACATAAATAAATAAATCTTAAAAAAAAAAAAAAAAGAAAACCATCAAACCACAAGGGAAGAGAAAAAGAGAAGATGAAAAAAACAGAGAGGAATTACAGAAAAAACTGGAAAATAATTGACAAAATGACAGTAAATACATACCTATCAATAATTACTTTAAATGTATGTGGACTAAATTCTCCAAACAAAAGACATAGAGTAGCCAAGTGGATAAAAAACAACTCATCTGTATACAGCCTATAAGAGACTCACCTCAGAAGTAAGCACACATACGGATTGAAAGTAAAGGGATGATAAAAGATATTCCATGTAGATGGAAACAAAAACAAAGCTGGTTTAGTTGTATTTATATCAGAGAAAATAGACTTTAAGACAGAGACTGTAAGAAAAGGTAAAGACATTATGTACTATATAATGATAAATGGGTCAATCCAGTAAGAAGATAAAACATTTATAAATATATATGCATCCAACATGGGGGGACCTGAATATATAAAGCAAACATTAACAGACCTAAAGGGAGAAATTGACAGCAATACAATAATGATAGGGAACCTTAACACCCCACTTACATCAATAAATAGATATCCTGACAGAAAACCAGTAAGGAAACATTGGCCTTAATGACACATTAGACCAGATGAACTTAGTAGATAGACATATACAGAATATTCCATCCAAAGCAATAGAATACACATTCTTCTCAAGTGCACATGGAACATTCTCCAGAATAAATCATGTTAGGCCATAAAACAAGTCTCAATAAATTAAAGAAAATTAAAATCATATCAAACATCTTTTTCTAATCACAATAGTATGAAAGTAGAGATTAATTACAAGAAGAAAATTGGAAAAACTACAAGTATGTGGAGATTAAACAACACATTACTGAACAACTACTAGGTCATAGAATAATTCAAAAGAGAAAAAAAAAACCCTAGAGACAAATGAAAACAGAAATATGACACCAAAATTTGTGGGATGCAGCAAAATTAGTTCTAAGGGGTAAGTTCAGAACAATACAGGTCTACCTCAAGAAATAAGAGAAATCTCAAATAAACAATTTAACTTTACACTTAAAGGAATTAGAAAAAGAAGAACAGATGAAACCCAAGGTTAGTAGAAGGAAATAATAAAAATCAGAGTGGAAATAAATGAAATAGAAACTAAAAAGACAATGAAACTAAGAGCTGGTTCTTTGAAAGATAAAATTGGCAAATCTTTAGCTAGGTTCATCAGAGAAAAGAGAGAGTGCTCAAATAAATAAAATAAGAAATGAAAAAGAAGTGACATCTGATTCCAAAGAAATACAAAGGATCATAAGAGATGCTGTGAACAATTATACACCAACAAATTGGACAACCTAGAAGATACGGATAAATTTCTAGAAATTTAGAATCTTCCAAAACTGAAGCCAAGACTGAAAAAAAATAGAAAATCTGAACAGATTTAATGAATCAGTAGTCAAAAACCTCCCAACATACAAAGGTCTGGGACTAAACAGCTTTGTTGGTAAATTCTACCAAACACTCAAAGAGGAGTTAGTATCTATCTTCCTCAAGCTGTTCCAAAAAAATTGAACTTACCACTTGTTTTATAAGGCCAGAGTCACCTCGATATGAAAGCCAGAAAAGGACACCACACACACACAAAATTACCAGCCAATATCCCTGATGAACATATATGCAAAAATCCTCAACAAAATATTAGCAAACCAAATTCAACAATACATTAAAAGGATCATACTCCGTGAACAAGTGGGATTTCTTCCAGGGATGCAAGGATGGTTCAACATCAGCAAATCAATCATCATGATATACCACATTAACAAAATGAGACAAAAATCACATGATCATCTCAATAGATGTAGAAAAAGCATTTGACAAAATTCAACATCGATTCATGGATGCAGCCACTATGGAAAACAGTATGGAGTTTCCTCAAAAAATTAAAAATAGAGCTACCATATGATCCAGCAATTCCACTACTGGGTAGTGGGTACCTATTCGAAGAAAATGAAAACACGAATTTGAAAGGATATACACAACCCTATGTTCACTGCAGTATTATTTACAATAGCCAAGATATGAAAACAACCTAAATGTCAACGGATGGTTGAATGAATACAGATGTGATATATATGTATGTATGTGGAATATTTTTCAACCATAAAAAGAGTGAAATCTTGCCATTTGCGACAACATGGATGGAACTTGAGGGTTAAGCTAAGGGAAATAAGTCAGAGAAAGACAAATACCACATGATTTCACTTACATGTGGAATCTAAAAACCAAAACAAACAAAAATCTAAAACCCAGATTCATAGATACAGAGGACAGACTGATGGTTGCCAGAGGGGAGAGAGGTTGGGGGGAGGAAATGGGTGAAGAGGATTAAGAAATAGATTCTTCTAGTTATAAATAAGTCATGGGGCAACCTTTTTAATAAATTATCAGTTGTTAAAAAAAAAAAGTCATGGGGTATAATGTCCGGCTTTGGGATCATAGTCAAAACCATTGTATTAACTTTGTAAGGTGACAGATGGTAACTAGACTTATCGTGGTGACCATTTTGCAATGTACACAAATGTCAAATCACTGTATTGTACACCTGAAACTGATATAATATTTTATGTCAATTATACCTCAATAAACTTAAAAAAATTATACTAGGTATGGTCAGTTTACAAACATAAGAATGGTACCACTGTTAGAAAGTCTAGCAGTTAGGATTTGGTCTATGAAGTAAATAGTGTAGGGAGTAATAGTGAGCAGAAAGTCAATACTGAGCAAAACCTCATTAGATTGGTAGTGAGGACACCCAGGCATTTTTCCTAGCAGGCGTGGGCATGTTATGTGACCTTTGTCATTATTTGACTTCTATGTGCTTGCTGATTTGTAAAATGGGCATAGCCATATTTGTTTCTTTCTAGTGTTTCAAGAAGAGATAGGAAGTCCAACCATTCTATATGAGGTACTTTTAATTCTGGACAGAAATTGGCTATAAAAATGCCAGGCTCCATTTCTCATTAAGTCTCAAGTCACAGGGCTACAAGGGGCCTTGTGAGGTCAACCTATTCTTACCCAGCTTGTGCTTGTTATTTGGAATCTTGGAGAAGCACAATGATGGATTATCCCAAACTCCTTTGTGTCAAGGTATTAAGATGAGGTACCCAATTACTATCAAAACCCCACTAAAAACTCATTGTAGGATGCAAGAAATCAATATCGTCAAGTATTTATTAGGTGTCTATTGGTGCTTCATGTTTCATTTGTAACTATTTACTATGATTTTGAGTTTAGGTTTACAGGCTCTTATTTGCTATTTAGTAACTTGTCTCCTCATTCAGTTCTTCCCCCTAATCTTTGGATTTCATTTATAAGCTGAACATGCTTCTCTGGGAAGAATTTGTAAGAAATCCAGTTTTAATATCAATTCTGGAGAGAAGACATAGAGAAAACTCCAACTGCATAGAACAAAATACTACTTCAAAGGCTACTGCTACAGTAAACCTGAAAGAAAAAACAGAATATGGTTTGAAATACTGTTATGGTTCCACTTACATGAGAAACCAAATACTGAATTAAACTTTAGTATAAAGTTTCTATAAGTCTTATAGAAAATTATTTTACTGTAATTACGTTTTTGAAACATAATTTGAGTAGCCTTGATCCCAATTTATTCACTCAGTTTGATGAAGTATCCAAACTAGCTCTTAGTACATGCTACATATTTTCCATATCCCTCTAGGACACAGGTTATGGGGAGTGACATTCTTCATATGAATTATGTTGTACTTATGGGGAGTCTATTTCTTGGGATTTGAAATCACTTCAATGATTCTGGCAATCAGCATGTTTAGTACCTATTTTTATCTAATTTCTCTGGATACCTACATACCTAGGAACTTATTTTATTCCATTACTTTAATTTTAAATTTATAAATCAGAGCTGGAGGGAGCTAGTAATAGTCTATTCTTAATGTGTAGAAATGCTTTGAAATCCTTGGAAGAATGGTGCTATGGAAATTCAAGGTAGTTATTAGTCTAATTAACCAAATAATTTAATGAATCCAATTAGTTCTTTGTATTCCTTGTAGCCTATTAAAAAGTAATTACCACTCCTGCTTTCTGTTGAGTAGCTGGTATCAGACTAACCTTGATAAGGGCTATTATAAAACACTTGTTTGAAGGCAACAAAGGGAAATCAAGGCAGTCAGGACCTGGCAGGTCAAAATCTCAAAGAGAAGGAATATGCATTGAGATGAGCCCTGTATTTACTATCAACTTTCCCACATGGGGCATTTGCCAATTGTAGGGCAGGGTGTAGAGTCTAAACAGAAATCTTGTAGCATGTGTATTAATTGGCTAAGCTGAGTCAAATATTGTGGGTTAATTAATACTATGTTGCTTAATTTCCAAATACTTGGTGACTTTGTAATTATTTTTTTGTCACTGGTTTCCAGACAATAAAAATTAGTAAGCATATATAAAATGTGAATAGCATAATCTACAAAATTTCCCTAACTGCATATAAAGAACCACAGTATTGAACCCTGAAAATATATACTTTCTTTTCAAGTGAATGTGGAATATTTACCAAAATAGTGTATATGCTGAGCTATAAAGCATGTCTCAACAAATTAAAAAAAAATCACTATCATACAGAGTATGTTCTCTGATCATAGTGGAATTAAGTAGAAATTTTACAGAGTGAGGAGAAAAAAAAATATATGATCAATTCAATAAAGAAACTGCATTTAATAAAATTTAATACCAACTTATGAAAACATCCTTAGCAAACTAGGAATAAAAAGTAACTTTCTTAATTATAAAAAGACATTTAAGAAAAAAGACCCAAACCTCAAACCAATAGCAAACACTACTCTTAATGGTTAAATAATGAAAATATTTCCCCTGATATCAGGAATGAAGCAAGGATGTCTTCTATCATCACTTCATTCATTATTGTATTGGAATTCTTAGCCAGTGCAATGAGACAAGAAAATGAAACAAAAGACATAAATATTATGCATGAAGAAATAAAACTGTTTTTGTTTACAAATGACAGGATTGCTCATGTAGACGTTCCAAAAGAATCTACAAATGAGGGGCGCCTGGGTGGTGCAGTCAGTTAAGTGTCTGACTCTTGGTTTCAGCTCAGGGTCATGAAATTGAGCCCCGGTCCGACTCTGCGCTCATTGCGGAGTCTGCTTAAGATTCTCTTTCCCTCTCTCTGCCTGTCTCGTTCACGCACGTGTGCACTCTCTCACTCTCTCTAAAATAAATAAATAAATCTTTAAAAAAAAGAATCTACAAATGAACTATTAGAATTAATAATAGTTAATTTAGCAAGATCACTGTAGACAGCAAAGTCCATATATATAAATCAGCTGTAATTATATATATCAACTACACCAATTCTAAAATAAATATTCAAAAAGATGCTACTTGTACTAGCATCAAAAGTATTAAGTAGTCAGGAAAAATGTAATAAATGCAAGACCTCGATATAGAAAATTATAAAATATTACTGACAGAAAATAAAAGCCTAAATAAATGAAAAACTACAACATGTTCAGGAACTGAAAAGCTCAATATTGAAAGGATGCCAAACTGATCTATAGGTGTAATGCCATCTTAATAAAAATTCCAGCAGTTTTTTAATGGAAATTGACAGATTCTAAAATTTATATGTAAATGCAGAGTTAGGAATAGTGAAGACAATCTTGAAGAGCAAAGTTGGAGGATGCAAACTTTAGATATCAAGATTTCTTATAAAGCCACAGTAATTAGCACTATTTTGTTCACTTACAGATAGACAAACCGATTAAAGGAATAGAATAGAAAGTCCAGAAACAGACCTACATGTATTCCTGGCCACCTGATTTATGGCAAAGGTGCCATAGTGATATAGGCTGTTTTTCTTTCTTCAACAAATGGATAAATATGGAAAAAAAATGGACTTTGTCCCCTATCACAGACCATGCATAAAAATCAATTCTTGGTGGATCATAAGCCTTAATATGAAATAAAATATTCTAGAAGATAACATTGGAGAATGTATTTAAGACCTGGGAATATGCAAAGATTTCTTAAATAGGACACACACACACACAGAAACTAACCATAGAATGAAAGTTTGATAAACCTACTTCATTAAAATCAAGACTCTCTTCTTACACCACTAAGGAGAGTGAGATGGCAAACAACAGAAGAGGATATTTACATCACAAATATCAGGCTACGGAGAAGCATCTAGAATTTATGTTAAAAAAAATCCTATAGATCAGTAAGAATAGGAGAAAATCCTATTGGAAGTGGACAAAAGGCTCAAACCAGCACTTTTCAATAGCCAATAAGCATATAAAAAGATGCTCAACATTGATAGACAGTAGAGAAACGCAAATTAATACCACAATGAGCTTTTACCAAGCATGCTTAAAATTTTACAAATTGGCAATATTAAGTGTCATAGAGAATGTGGAAGACTAGAACTCATATATATAGTTGGTGGGAGTGTAAATTGGTAAAATGAGTTTGGAAAACTGGTAATATCTGATAAAGTTACATATATATGTACCCTATGATGCAGCAATTCCACTCTTACGTATAAATCCAATAGGAATTCATAAATGAATGTACAAAAAGACATGTACAAGAATGTTTATAGTAGCATTATTCATAATCACCCAAATTAGAAACACCTAGATGTCCATCATCAGTGGAATAGACAAATACAGTATATCCATATAATGGAATACTGTACCTCAATGGAAAAGAATGAATTAATGATATCCACTACAATGTAGAATCATCTCATGGACCTAAGTATCTTAGCAAAAGAAGCCAGACAGTACCTATGGTGTGATTCCATTTATATAAAGTTCAAAACCAGTCAAGGTTCACCTATGGTGATAGAAGTCAGAATTTTATTTGACTGAGTTAATGACTGGAAGGAGATATGGAGGAGGCTTCTGGGATATCAGCAACATCTTATATCTTGATCTGGGTGCTAGGAACACAGGGTGTTCAGTTTTTAAAAACTCAATAGGTGTACAGTTAAAATCAAAAGTTTATAAAAATAATTACGATCCAATAATCTGGAGACAGATCATGGGTTGCTTTTTCCGGGTAGTGGAGAAGCCTTCAGTGGAGCTGAGTCATGTCCGGTTTCCAACTGCAGCCTTTTAAAAGGGAAGATTGTCCTCACGTCTGTCTGATCCCTTGTTCAATGGAATTTACCTGGTGTTTAGCTTGTTACACTAAAGACAAGGGGAGGCTTTCTTTTTCTTTTCTTTCTTTTTTTTTTTTTTAAACCAGTAAGGCTGATCAGTTGAGTCTGGTTCAATGACATAAGGTTGTTTAAAGAATCTTGATATAAAAACCACACTTGGGATTAACAAACTCTTTTCACTGCCTTCTCTTTAGAACCAGGGGCTAACAGTGAATTAATAAAGCTTTTCTTATGCTTGGATTTTAAATCAAAGAAAAATTACTTCCAGTCCAGCATCTTTTGGGGCAAACAAAAGGAGACACGTGGGTGAAGCTGAGGGTGGGGAGCGTGGGACCGTGGATCAGAGATTGAGAAGGACCAGGAGAGCAGGATGAACAGGCTTCAGAGCAGCGTAGGCGGGAGGGAAAGGGAGTGTCGGAGGCCGAGAGTTAGGAGACAGCGCAGGAACCTGGAGTGAATCGGTATTTGTTCATTTGGATATGTAAAGCACCTAAGGGAGAGGAAAACAGGTGCAATATGAATGCATTAATGGAATGAAAAATGAGGCTTGACCTATGAATAAATATTCAGAATAAAAGCATTTTAAAATGTATCTTGGTTTTAGGGCACTTACTCTGTCTGGCAGCTAATTCAAAGTTTTCATGGTCACACACACTCACATGGGTTATCAGCTTCCTGAGCGCCTGAGAGGCACTCACCCAAGGTCCTGTGGTCCCTGGACCTCCCCCCCCTTTGTTGCTCAGTCTTGTTTCTCTTGATGAGAGTCTGCTTAAGTTGTATAAAACAAGATCCCTTATTACATGGATTCAAATGGTCAAATCACGTCACCGGAAATCATGATCTAGCCCTAAAGCCCCCGACAGCCATCGTTGGGGCAGGTTGGTTGGTCCATTGCGCCCACAAGAGCCTCTGCCGGCGTCTGTGCTCTGGCATCATATTTTGCCTCAGTCTTGGGACTAAAATCTTACCAGAAACCAATTAAAGGTAAGGATATTACACATTTTCCCCCCTTAGAAATGTGGCTTGTGGCAGGTTGGGTGGAGACTCCCATTAGTTCATCTCTAAAACCCAGGGAATAGGCTTTCCAAATGATTTCTTCTGTTTGATTTCCTCAGGAGATGGGCAGGGGCCCTAGGAAACGAATTCCACCTGCAGCTATCTCTCTGGCCTGAGACTCGAGCTCAGAAATGGGACTTCCCACACTTGACAAGAGTGGCTCCCTGCCCCCCACCCAAATATCGAAAAGCTTTCTTCTGAGCCAGGGGTGACTCTTCTGATGGGGGCGGCCTGAGATCCCTCAGAGCAGCCAGGCCTCTGTCCACCTGCCAGGGGTCAGCACCCAGCCTCCTCCAACCACAGGGACACCTTAGCTGCCTCCTTTCTGCTTGGTCCTGTCTCAACATCCCCTCTCTCTACTGACCCTTAAGGGGTCCTGGCCTGCTTCAGCCACTTTAGAAATCCAATCAATTGTTGTTTCGCTTTTGAGCATCTGTGAGATTCCAAGATAGGTCAATTTATGGTTTCTACCATAGAAATACAGTTAGGCTTCATTAATTTCTTCAGGCTGCAGAGGGCAAGAGGGGTGGTATGACACAGACGGGATCTGGAAGTGATTCAAGGGGTGGGCATGGGATCAGGTGGACATGCCATGATGCTCCCACAATGATTCTCTGTCCTTACTCTAGTCATTGCTAAAAAATGACCCCCTATCTCTCACTTCTCTGAATCACCTTCATTCTCTAAGATTGGCTTTCAAGAAACCTTCATTTGGTGCATGATAGTGATTAAGTGTTTCCTTTAAACATGTGTACTTTCTCTAGAAAAAGAAGCTTTTATAATAGAGAGGAGCCAATACATTTCCCCCCAGGATTTCAAAATCCAGAATTGGCCAAGGGCTTATTGAATTTTCCCCATGATTTGGTATAGGATCAACTTCAGGCCTGGGAAGGGTGGAATATATGGTTGGGGCTCAAGAGGTGGGGGTAGGGAAAGTGGGGGCAGAATGGGGGACAGGCAGGTGGAGAAGGGCCAGGAGGCATCTTCAACATTTAGGGGAGGCTGCTACTTGGCTCAGTGTTTTGAACTGCTAATGTGAAGTGCGTGTATAAAGATATGGAGAGTGTTTGTTCTTTCTCTTGTAACCCACAGGATAGCATCTGTTCATGCCAATGCCTTGAAGAATTTGTTAATAATTTTTATTTTCTTCCCTGCTGTTATTTAGAAATGTCTTCTGATATTAGCAGCAACAGTAATAATTAACACATGTGTTAAGTCATTTATGTTTACGACAGCTCTATAAAGAAGGAACTATTACTAGCTGCATCTCACAGAAGAGGAAACTAAATTACGGACAGGTAAGTGATGTGTCCAGGGTCATCAGCTGGTAAGTGGAGGGGCTGGGATTTGAATCCTTGCTCTTAACGACCGTACTACTTCTTCAAGAAGACTTCTGAGCTTACCTTGATAAGCTACAGGGCATGAAATCAGATATGGTGTAGATCACCTAGTCATAGAGCTCGGAAAGCTTAACTGTCCCACTCCTATATTGTTTGACTGATTGGTTAATTCATTCCTTTGATTAAACAAGGAGAGGCCTCTCTGTGCTAGACACTGTGCTAGGTGCAGGGAATTCAGAGACTAGTAAGACAGGGAGCCCTCTATGTGGGAGAAGACATATGTTTACAATTACTAAATAACAGTACACATGTGAATGTGGAGATTAGTGTAGCATGCATTTAAATCATGAAGGAAAGGCAAAGGAAATCGGGAGGATTACAAGGTTGACATTTAAGTAAGTCCTAGTAAGAAAACAAAACAGAACAAAAACAATTACTCAAGAGATACATTTGCTACATAAAAATGCAAACTGTATAACGTGTATAGAATATGAAGGGAAGAACTACCTCCCTCTCAGGGGTATTGTTAAAAGTTTTATTTATATTTTTCCAGACCTTTTTGTATATATTTACATAAACATACATATATGCTAATACAGAGGACTAAAGTAAAATGGGTGCATCTTATAATACTGTTCTGTATATTGTCCCCCCCCAACTTATTGATAATGTCTTAGAGATTTTTCCATGTCATATCATATAGGTCCATCCCATTGTTTTAATTGTTGGGTATTAATGGATTAAATGGTAATAACACAATTCATTCCCCATCATGTTACTGATGGCCATTTAGGTTAGTTCCATTTTTTTTTTTTTTTATGGAACCATAACAATGCTGCCATAAAAAGTATACATATGTGTCATTGTCACTATGCTTTTGACTTATATGTTATTGTCATGGTGTATCATTTCTGTAGTATACGTGCTCACTTCAACCTTTGATATACACTGACAATTTAGTCTCCCTTGACTCTGTTCCAATTGATTTCCTTCCATCAGTTCTGAGTGCCCACTTCCTCACACACTTGTCCATATTGGATATTAATAATCTCTTAAAATTTGGCCAATCTGACCATTAAAAATGATATTTCATTGTTTTAATTTTTATGTCTCTGATTACTAATATGTTTGTCCTTGCTTATATCATCTTGGTTTGTGCTTTTAGCTTTTAAGTCATTATTATTATTACTTTGTTTTCAGGATGTTGCTGTGTTTGGGGTCTCTTATTTGTCCCCCCGCTTTCTTCAATGATGTGTTTGGCTCACATCCTGCTTGAAATTTCATATTGCATGCTTCTTTGTTTTTCAAAAACTTTCTTCAGTTCACATTTCATTCAGGATTAAAGAATTCAAGTTACCTTTTGCCTTGCTCCTATACCATGTAAGATGGGCTCTTTAGCATGATGTTACTGTATCTCCAATCTGCACTACTCCCCATTCCCCACATTCTTTTCTTCCCACTGACTTCGGGGACCCAGATTACTGTTGTTAAATCATTATTCTTTTACTTTTCACATCTCCCCCTTAAAGAAATTTTCTAGAGATATGTATTTGATTTTGTATCTATATCCGTGTATTATTTTTGCCTGTGACTGTTTGCAATATTTATTGATAATCTTTTTATACCACAGCTCCCAGCTCTTTATTCTGATTTCTCACCCATTTGTCTAGAATAGGTATTCAACTATTTTTTCAAGAAGTAGAAGAGTTTGGTATGTTTCTGGGCCCAGTATGCCTGAGGATATTTTTCTATTCTCTTAACACTTGAATGACAAGTTGGCTGGGTATATAATTTTAGGGCTTTTTATTTCTGTTTTTGTCAAAACTATTTTTTGGATTTAGTGTATGGAGGAGACATCTTGAGCTCAGATGGATTTTATTTTTTCTTTGTAGGAATTCCCCCTTCCCAATTTGGTTTCTTGTAGGATTTCTTCTCCCTCTCCTTCTTCTATTTAGAGAAGTTTAAAAGATGCTGAAAAGTACAAAGAATAAAACAAACTTTAATGCTCTCAATACCCAGAATGAACAACTATTTATATTCTGTCTCACTTGCTTCAACTCTTTTCTGTCTCTCCTCCCTCCCTCTTCTTCCTAACAAAACATCACAGATAGAGCCAAGGTATCCTTTAACCAGCACCCCATTCCCAGCCCATTCACTAGCCTTCTCCATGGCCACTCAAGGACAGCCACTATTAAGATTTTGAAATGTAATTTCTAGGCCTTTTCTTTGTAATTGTACATACATATTTATACACCCATGAATAATATATGGTATTGCTGTGAATGTGTATGTATTTTCCTTATTTGTATAAATGGCCTCAATCTAGAGATATTCTGTAACTTCCTTTTTAAGGGATTCATTTCTCTTGTCCCCTGCCTGTACTCTAAAGGATTGCCAAGATGTATTGAGATGTGGTCTTTTACTTTGAATAATACATTTTGATCATTTTTTAATTTGTACATTCAGGTTTTTTTCAGCTCAGATTTTTAAAAAATTATGTTTTTGTTAGGGCGCCTGGATGGCTCAGTTGGTTAAGTGTCAGACTCTTGATCTCAGCTCAGGTCTTAATCTCAGGGTCATGAGTTCAAGCTCCGTGTTGGGCTCCAGGCTGGGCATGGAGCCTACTTAAAAAAAAAATACATTTTTGTTGTTTATTGTTTCTAACCAAATTGTTCTAAATTTCCACTGGGAAAACTTATAATTTGTAGGGTGGATCTAATTATTGACCACTTGTTTTTTCTCCTTACTCATGCTTTGATGAGGAGAGATTAATCCAGCCTCAGTGTTTATTAACAGACAGACACATGGATTTTGTTATTCACATGTGCTGTTAACAGCGTTTTTTAAAGTCATAGCTATGGGGAAAGTTGATATGCTCCTCTTCTAGCCTAATTCCCAGTCTCTCCAAGTTCTTATCCTGAGCAGCTCTGATGTACCACAGTGGGACCATTTTTACTCTCCACTTCTGTGTTTCTTGATCAACTGAAGAGAGAGACTAAACAAACAAACAAAAAAATGTAAACTCTTCCACATCACCTCACTCAGAATTCTATCTGCGCCCCAACCCACCTCATTTACATATAGGGAATAAGCTTCCCAGGACCAGAGGAATCTCTACTTTCTTTTTCTCTCCAATTCCTGCCTTGTTTTCTGGAATTTGCTATCTCAGAATAGAAGAAAAAGATTTGGGAGGAGTAGGGTTGAGGAATTGTACTTCTCTAGACTTCTCCATGCCACATGAGTCCTGGCAGTAAGCTATCTACAACTTAAGTTTTTAGCTTTGGATGATATTATGAGTTTTCTCTTTCTCATTTTCTCTTTCTCTCTCTCTCCCCCCCACCCCTTTCTGTTTTGGTCTTTTTTATTCTAGCTAATTTAATGGTAGCTCAAAAAGTGGCAGTTAGCTAGATCCCTTTTTAACTAAATACATTTGGACTGCTTTAATTCTAAGACAACTTAGCTATTTCTTTTATGCCTTGACACTTGGATAAAATAAACTTTTCCCCTACTGGTAAAGTTTTATTGTCCCAAATCAGCACTGATCCCAGTGTTACTTGAATTTCACCATTGGCTCTATACTCTTGAGTCTCTTGGTTTTACTTACCTCTCAGTTCAAAGTGCCATTGAAGTGGGCATGTAGAGTAGCAGTTCCTTAGGTAGATAAGGGCAGAGTGATGTGTTGCTGGGGTCAGTGGTGAATTGCCATTCTAGACAGAGGGAAAAAAAACATGTGCAAGGGAAAAGAGATGAGAAGAACCTAGTGCATATGGGGAGTGTTGGGACTGTTGATGAGACGATCTTAGTCCTAAGAATCGGGCTTTGTTATTAGACCAGCTCTATTACAACTTTTATACGTCACTGAAAATACTCTTCACTTTTTTCATCTGTAAAACGGGGACACTAAGAGTAGCTAGGTCATATGATTTTTACACAGATTAAATGATACAATGCATGTATACTAAGTACTTAGCACAGAGTAAGGGTCGATAACTGTTAGATTCTGTTACTGTTATTGTTATCATTTGAACTAAAATGCAGTTGGAGCCATAGGTGTGGTCAGAGTATGACCTACAGTCAGAGCCATAGATGTGGTCAGACCATGAGAAGCCATCAAAAAGAGCAGGAACAGTGACATGATCAAATTTGTGTTGAAATGTCTGTCTGTTTTGAGGAACAACTTGAGTGGAGACACCAAGGAGAGGACTGTGGTGTACTGGAGTGGGTACGTTAATAGGTGGTGAGAGCCAATTAGTAGGTTCTTAGAAATTTTCTGAATAGGTTTGGAACACAGATGATATTACATATTAAATTATCTAAAGCTACAATTAAATTATATTAAAAACAGAAACAATAAATATGTAAAGCTTACCGATTATTTTACTACATTTTACTATCATTTATGCTCTTGGGGTTGTTTACATCTACTGTATCTGTATGTTGGAAACAGAGTGGTGTGCTACTGAGCATCTCTTCCCATGCTGCCATTGTGATGTCTCTTGAGTAGCTTGAAATGAGCCAGGATGGGAGTGTTTGTACCACGGAAATCTGCACATTCCACAAATCAGGGCTTTATTCACCCCCCGGAGAGTTAGTTGTTAAACCTTTACTAGCACAGCACTGGGCCAGAGAGACCGATTAGAAAGCAATTGAAGCAGTTCTGCAGAGAGAAGAGTGCTTGAATCTTAGCACTTGGAGTGGAGAGGAGACAGATTTGAGAGACACTTTATTGTTAGAATAGGTAGCATGTACTCTCTGATTGAATGTAGGGGCAAAGAAGATGAAAATTGAAGCCTGAAAAGGAGATATATGGCTTGAGGAACTCTCTCTTGCTGTCTTTGATGAAGCAGGCTGCCATATTGTCAACTGCCCTATGGAAAAGCCATATGGCAAAGAACAGAAGTCAGCTTCTGGCTGATAGCCAGTGAGGAACTGAGGCCCTCAGCCCAGCAGCCCAGAACATACTAAATCTTTCCAACAACCATGTGCACTTGGAAGCAGATCCTTCCCCAGTCAAGCCTTCAGATAAGGCTCCAGCTCTGGGTAACACCTTGATCACAGCCTCCTGGGAGACACTGAAATAGAGGACTCAGCTAAGCTGTGCCCAAATTCCCCACCCACCAAAATGAGATAATAAATGTGTGGTGTTTTGAGTTGCTAAGTTTGTTGTAATTTGTTCTGCAGCAATAGATAACAAATTCCAGACCTTAAAGTAAGCCCTAGGGAGCACCTTTCTGCCTTTCAGGTTGAGTTGGCTGGAGACTGGCTTTTAAGTCCACTGAGCGGAGTTCCATATTGGAATCTGCAGTAGGGGCTTGTCCTTCTGGGTGACAGGTGAGTATCTCAGAGCTTGTCATGCACTCTACTTTTCCTGTGTGCACTGAGTGAAGCCCTCAGGCTTCTGGAAAGTCATCAGCTGTGCCCCATTGGGCAAATCTGGATAAGAATGATAACTGATGTGAATCTAGCAGGCAGAGCCCAGTTACTGATACAGCATTGGCTGTGAAGAATTCTTCTCTGATGAAGGAGCCACAATCCTCCCTCTGTACATGACTTCTAGAATGGGTCAGAATTCATGCTGGAAGATCTGCTCATTTTCCAAAGGTGGGAAGGGCTTTTAAGAGAAGCATGGGTAGTTTTTAACATTAATTGTTTGACATGAGAAAGATCACATGCTACCAGATATTCTTTTTTGTTTTTCAACAGAGAGGATTTAAACATTTCTTTCATGATGATTTGGTTTATTTAAATTATGCAGCATGGAGTAAAACAGAGGTTACACATTTTGAGATGGTGCTAGTCATAAAAGGAGCTCTGAATGGGGTTTGGAAACTAACTTTAGGCAAAAGTGTGGGCCAGCATCTTGCTCCTGATCCCTCAGGCTGAAGAGAACTCCTTGTATTTTGACTCTGTGCCCCAGACAGGGTGTTTAAGAAGGACCATGGCCAGGACAGTAGTCTACTAAAATGACTTATCTTCCCAGACTCCCATTTTAAAAACAGAAGTCTAATTGCCGATGGGGAATTTAAATAACAAAATAATGTAATTTATTTTTAAAACCAATTACCAGCATTTAAAAGGCTGCCTCTGTAGGATGTCAAGATGAACTCTTCATTTAAACTGACCTCTTAATAACACACTCATTGAAATTTTTTTTGCTTGAAACAGGCTAATTTTAAATAAGGACTTTTTTTGGTAAGATTCATTTATTTATTCAACATATATTTACTACATAGCTTTTTGGTGCTAGGCACTGTTCAAGGCACTGTCTTCACTGTAGTGAGGAAGAAAGATGACAAATAGACAATATAATATATAATGTAATAGCATAATGATGTATTATCAATAAAATATAAGCCACATATGCAATATGATATTTTTTATTGAGTAAAATATATTTATAGCATAGTAAAATTAATCAACAAATTGGCAGCAATTTTGATGTATTTATTAACAATAAATATGTTATAATCATAGTAATTATATAACACAATGTCAGGTTGTGATAGATATTACTAAATTCATAAGCATACAAAATCTAAAAATTCATTCCTTTGTGGCATTGTGCTGAAAGGAAAAAAAAGACAATTTACTCTTCAGAAAAACAAAGACTATTAAATAGAGGTTCTTTCTCAAAGTGGGAAAGGGATGAAGAAATTTCTTTTTATCTATCTATCATCTATCTACCTATCTATTTCCAGTATAATTAATGTTCAGTGTTATAGTAATTTCAGGTGTACAATATAGTGATTCAACAATTCTATACATTACTCAGTGCTCATCATGATAAGTTTATTCTTAATCCCCTTCATCTATTTCATCCATTCCCCCCTTTCCGTCTGGTAACCACCAACTTGTTCTCTATATTTAAGAGTCTGTTTTTTTGTTTGTCTCTTTTTCTCTTTGTTCATTTGTTTTGTTTCTTAAATTCCACATATGAGTGAAATCATACTGTATTTGTCTTTCTGTTACTGACTTGTTTCACTTAGCATTATACTCTATAGATGCATCCATGGTGTGCAAATAACAAGATTTCATTCCTTTTTATGGCTGAGTAATATGCCATTATATATACACACACACATACAACATCTTCTTTGTCCATTCATCTATTGATGGACACTTGGGTTGCTAGGGATGGACACTTGGGTTGCTTGGGTTGCTCCGGAAAGACAGGTGGTGGCCCTAATATGTTAAGTAGGAATGCTTTTGTCTGTGCGTGATAAAAAACCCAGTTTATAGTGGCTCATGTAACAAAGGGTCAGAGAGGCAGGCAGCTGCTAGAGTTGGCTTAGCAGCTTAACAATGTCAGGACAAGATTTCCACTATACTTGTTGCCTCATAAACACAAAATGGCTGCTCCAGCATGAGGTACTGCACTCACCTTCAAAGCAGAAAGACAGGTGGATAGGGCAAGGCCAGCTACATTTGTCTCTCTTATCAGGAAACCAAAAGCTTTCCCAGGACTATCCTCACCTCAGCAGACTTCTGCTACATCTTATTGGATGGATCTGTCTATCCCTACTTGTACAGGAGCCTGGGAAAGGGCATCTTACTCACTCCATGTTCTATAGTGGAAAGGACTAAAGGAGTAAGAAATGGCGTATAGGGACACCTGGGTGGCTCAGTTGGTTAAGCAGCTGCCTTCGGCTCATGTCATGATCCCAGAGTCCTGGAACTGAGCCCCGCATTGGGCTCCCTGCTCAGCGGAGAGCCTGCTTCTCCCTCTCCCTCAGCTGCTCCCCCTGCTTGTGCTCTTTCTGTCTCTGTCAAATAAAGAAATAATATCTTTAAAAAAAAAAGAAACTGGGTATAGATGTTGCATCAGCATATCAGTAGCTGTTGCCACAGGGATCTCTGAATTAGGGCCATAAAATGCACTGAGTTCTTCTTTAAGCTTTCCCTGCATTCCATTCTTAACTACTACCATGGTTTCCTCTGATTTGAAGAAAAGCAGAAGTTTGGTAGAAATAATCTCAAGGAAAACTATGTATTATTTTGTGAAAGAGTTTTGAGGAAATGGATGAATCATAATGATGGCACAAAATGGGAGCTATTGTTTTAAAATGATAAACATAACAGGAAACTGACAATAATGGCCTGGCTCTATGCTAGGGGTGGAGAAGAACATTGGTTAGTGGGATTATAAGAGACAAAACAAATTGCTACTCCTTGGCAGGTAAAATGGTGGGAGGGATCATCTACTTTTAAGACTAGTCCAAATATGATACAGTAGAGGTAGTTCAAATAAAACAATAGTTTTAACACACATAAAGGTGTGATATGGACTGGAGAACCCAATATGGGGGGGAACGAGGTTGAAAGGGGTCTAATGTTATCTCAGAGCTAAGACCATGTGGATATTGAGGGCTAATGGAAGTGAAGCAGGAGAGGCCCCAACCATCCTTTTGGAGGTCATGGGCAGAACACCTGCTTGGGTATCAGGCCAGGAAACAAATA
Source organism: Mirounga leonina (assembly GCF_011800145.1). Taxonomy (NCBI): domain Eukaryota; kingdom Metazoa; phylum Chordata; class Mammalia; order Carnivora; family Phocidae; genus Mirounga; species Mirounga leonina. Next base: position 55,998,418 of record NW_023270807.1, on the reverse strand, counting down.
TGGAAAGAGAAAAAGCAAAAGGTACCAGAGGGTGTGTGTTTCACTCCCCATTTGCTTTTAGAAACAAGGAGGACAAATTCCATTCTTGTTCTTGGTAGAGTTGGATGTATACTAGTTCACTGTATTCTCATTGAACTAGTTTGAAATAAACCTGGGTCAATGGCAAGCTCTGCCATGGAGGGATGATTCACCAGTGGTTACATATAGGATGATCTTTGTTATATGGTAGTAATCTTTACTGATTAGTTGAGAAGGCATTTTTCATGTTGAAGAAACCCCATCAACACTCTAGAGATAGGTGTACAGGCTGATATATAAGAATGCTGAACATCGATCCTTGACTGGTGTGCACAGATCCATTGATTGGAAAGCAGTCTCTGCCTTCTGAGGGATTATGGGTATTTGTGTTCAGTTAAATATGATCACCATTAGGAAATTTAATCTCCTAGATTCAGAAGGAGAATTTCAGGGTGCTTTTGTAGGGTGATTTGAAAGAATGAGTGTTTTAAAGTGTTAGAACAACTGTGGACAGACTGTTGAGTATGACAGGAACCTTGAATTTTAAGAAATCCTCTGGCAACCATGAGAAAAAGCAATTTCAATCTTTGCTTGTATCTCTTGAAGGATTAAAGAGAGATTAAATTTATTATTTACAGTACTACTTATTAGGGTCTCCTTGGAAGTTTCTCAGTCTCCAAATTTCTAAATAACTTTCCTCATCATGACTTTCTCCAATACTCAGTACATTTTGTTTTTCTGTCTTCTTCATTTCCTGAGTTCTTCTGAAGGTATTAGGTGGATAAACTTAGGCTTTTTGTTTTATTTTGTTTTCCTACCCCATAGACTATTTCCCTAGATTTTCTGCAACATAAGAAGGCCAGGAACTGACCTAGTAAGTAAGTTTACACCTATTCCCCTTGCCCCTGGAAATTTAAGATATTTGAATCCATTTAGGTATATATATATATAAGCCATGAGGAAGGTAACACACTCAGAAATATTACCGTGAGGCAGTGCCTTTTGGTGACCCTATAGGTCAGAAAATTGTACAAGGGCCTCGCAAGTAGATGTTCTGGTTTTATATGAATTATTTGGCAGAAGCAATAATGTCTTATGCTGGTGGAATAGGGAATGGGAGCAGTGGGAAGGGAGAAAAATTTGGTGACTTACCAAGGCCGAGGCAAAAGAAAAAGCACTTTGCTTTATTCCCTTAAGTTGAACAGGGAAAGCTTAATATAAAGAATTGTTAATTTTAATAGGGGATTGAGGCAATGAGGGATTTGCTAATGAGATGTTAAGAGAACCTAAAGAATACAGGAATAGCAGATTTAAGGAGCCGCTTTCCCTCTGCCTCCAGGGCTGAGACAGAGCACCTGAGGAAGAACCCTCCCCCTCACCCCATCCCTCCACCCCAGGGCTGAGTTCAAGATATTGTCAGAGAGGGTTCAGGGGATGGCAGAGCAGCCCCTGAGATGCTGTGCCATCAGAGCATGTTGGAAACCCTTCCTTTGGAATGCAGGACAAGTGTCTACAGGCAGCACCTCCAAAGTTGCTGTAAAGCCCCTGAGGGGATGCTGGGGGAGTCTGCGGGAGTCTAACACTGGCGGAGCCATTTGTCCTGCCCCTCCTTTTATTTTCCACCAGGAAAGTACTCTAGGTATGAGCTCATTGGTTTGTAAATCTCAAATTTCTCCCTTATTAGATAATCAAGCAGCTACTACTTCCCGCCAGGTAACTTTTGAGTCTGTGGAGAGATAACAAAACACCAATGCAAACTGTTTTCATAGATTCACATTCATGGGAGTTTCCCTTCAGCTTGAGGTTTTGTGTACCCTGGAAAAATACAAATACCCTATAGAAGAAATGGTATTTTAGAGCTGTTCTCAATCATTTATACCTTAGTGTGCATGAAAGTATGGTGGGGCTTGATGTGACTGCTGGGGCTGGGAGGGAGATGATGTTATCCTGGACAGCTAAGGACTTCGGGGAGGGATGCTCCCAACCTTACCAGACATTGGAGAATGGGACCTCGGGTACCAGCAACGACCAAGCCTACTTCACAGTAATGGGGAGTCTTGTCCTGACTGAGTTCTGTCAAAACACCAAATCCAAAATCTACTTTCTTTGCAGAACATTTCCCTTCTGTTTCTTCTCTTTTCTTACTAGCTTCGGGGAGGTTTATGGTTTGAAAAATTAAAGTGCGGATCTATTTTCATTACCAAAGGATTTGCAAAACTGAGCTGGGCCTGTCTGAGCTCACATTTGCATTTGCCATCCCTTAAGCTGATTTTCAATGCTGAGCAGCTATTTTAAATGTTTTTAAGAGCCTCCTTTTTAACTTTTTCCTTACTTGTGTTATCTGTTTCTGCAGTTGAAAAAAGGTTCCATTGCTGATTCTTGGTGGGCAGTCCCCATACCAGATCGCAGTTGTCATCATGGATAAGAATGTTTCCTCAGGGAGCGACTGGGCAGTTGAGCAAATATGCAAGGGTGGCTTTCCCTGTAAAGCCGGGCAGGGTAAGGGTAGCAGAGCTGGAGCCACAGAGGATTTAGATGACTTCAAAGTTTCTTTATGGCGGGAGGAGTGACTGGCCCAGAGTTGGTACTCAAGCAATGTTTGTTAAATACATGAATAGGCTAAAGAAAAAAAACAAAAACAAAACCACACCAAACTGCTGGGCAAATGAGGACATTACCCATTGTTCAATAATGCTGATTGAATGGATCGTTGGTTACTCATTTCCTATGGGATAGACTATGAAGTCCTCCATGGGGCATGACTCTTCACAATGTGGAACTTGCTTGTCTGTCCAGTCAAGACCTCCCTCCTTCCCACCTTTCATGTTTTGTGCTTTGACCTGGAATGTGCCGAGGCTTCTTTGTAAGTCTTTCCCTGAATCTTCTCGGGTGTGGCTTTTCTGGGCTCCCACTACGCCTTGTATATCCCCCCATTAAAATAATGGCTGTCCTGTTTCTACATACTATAATTTAATTTGTTTGCTTGTCTGTCTCCTAACCATTAGACTAAAGTTTGTTACTTCCAGGCATCATGTGTTCGTGGTCGAGTCCTTCATTGTTTGTTGAATGAGTAGGCCAAGTAGCAACTATAAACTATAAGCGGGTTAAAAGAGCTGTATCTAAGTAGCCAGAAGTGCTTATGGCTTTTGAGTTGGCTCCTGGTGAGCCCTGGTGTTAGATGCGGAAGATGCAGTCAGGGGGAATTATATACCAGAAGGCCAGCCCAGTGCTGATTCTGGGAACTGTTGTTTGCCCCAGTCTATGTGTTTGTGAGAAAATGATGATTCGGTTGACTTTTTGTATTTTATTTGTGTACCGTTTTATTTAAGTTCATTCCTTTCTTAAACTTTTTTTTCCTTTTGGGTTAGGAGCAGGAAGCTTTATTTATATAACCTTGTGGTTGAGAACCCAACCCTAAGAGAGAAAAAGTGGAGGGTCTCTGGTCAAACCCAAGGCAGGGGGTGTAGAGGGTCCAAAGTTGGTCTCCCTTCACTTCTGCGGGTGATAGACTCAGACTACAACAAGGAACACAACTTGAACACCACTGATGTGGATTAAGGAATCAAGTGAATACAAGGGACTAACTCTTTTCCTGACATATTAAATACAAACCCTTTGGCAACCAAGTTATATATTTACCAAGCCTTTCATATGACTCAAAACTCTGTAACTCCAAATCAGTTTTCACAGCTTAAAAATTGGTATTGAAATAGTTACTTAGGTTTAATTTTAGAAAACTCAGGTCAATCAATATGTATGACTTTTAAGTTTAATCCTTCCTTTGGGGATCACGGAAGCTCCTTTCGGCTCCAGTGCTCTTTGATTTTCTGATTGTGAAGGGCAAGGTGGGAAAGGAATAAACAAGGTGACGAGGTTTCAAGGGCTAGCTTTCTTGGCATGAATGAGTAATTGGAAAGCCAGCATAATCAAAGTAATTTCATCCATCATGTACAGAAAGGGAAATAGAATTCAGGTTATTAAGGTTTCACAAAACTGCTTTTTGAATGTATGTACATATTTCTTCCTAGGGGCTAGATAACATTTCCCATTTTTATTTCTAAAGGAGTTATGGAAAAAGACAACTGAAAATAAAACAGGAGCTGCGGTCTCAGAGCAAAACTAGAATAATTCATTAAAAGGGTTTTAGGTTTCCCTTTTAAAAGAACAAGCTGGAAAACCAGAACACATGTTTTTAGCCCCTGAAGGGCCCAGGACACGAGTGAGCATTGTCATCCCCTAAGAGGCAAACAGGGACCTTCGTTCTTAGCTCCTCAGACCCTTGGTCTGGAGGAAGGACTCATGTTAACTTACATTGGGGTTTCACAATTGCCTAAGTGTGTGACCTTTTGGAGTTTGGGGAGAACAAACAAAATGGGAGAACCAAGGACAAGAGAGCCTCTGCCAGGGTAAGAGAGATGGAGAAGGAGGAAAGGCAGGCCAGCTCCATAAAGCAGAAGAGAATTAGATTGTTAACCAGAAGGAAAAGAGGGCAGTTCCAGAAAAGGAACAGCAGAGACAGGCGACCCATCTGGACTCAGTGTCTGAGAAAGAGGCGCACTTTCCCCGTGGGATTGGACTTCTTTTAAATCTAGGCTGACTTTCACTAACTCATGGGAAACTGGAGCTGAGGTACACCCAAAGCTTTGTGTACCTCATTCTTTTAAAAAATCATAAGATCAAGAATTTTTTTCCATATGCACAAAGCTCGGAAACTGTAGGAACTTTGTCTCTTTTGTTCACAGCTGTGTCTAATACCTAAAGCAGTAGTAGGTCCTCAAAAACAAAATCTTGAAAAAAATGAACGAATGAATAAAAATGATTTTTATCCTTTTATTTCCCCCATTTAATCTTTCTTTTCTTTTCATTTCTTTTCTCTTCTCTTCTCTTTTCTTTTCTTTCTTTTTCCTCCCTCCCTCTCTCTCTCTTTCTGTTCCTCCCTTCCTCCCTCCTTCCCTCCCTTCTTTCCTTCCTTCCTTCCTCTCTCTCTCTTTCTTAAAGTAAGAAGAAAAAGTATACTCCTGGTAGCAATGCTGCATTCTGGGGCCATAGGAGGGGGTGGATGGGAAGAGTATGGTTGTGTTTTCTCAACATTAGATTGGCCTAGCTTGCTGAGACTTTGGTGCTCTGCTTCAGCCATTATTATTAGTAGTTACTCCTCTCTGTTACTAGTTTATTTAATTTCAGCAGCATCCTCCCATCCTGGCCCCCCCCATGTTTCTTCTACTTACTATTTCAAATTTGCTCCTTCCTGAAATTTAGGAAGAACCGAAGATTGTCTGGAGAATATGAACACCAGATGTGTTAAATCGGCATCCTCATTTTATACACATTTCTAAGTCATGGCCATGGGCAAAGATACTCTTTTTCTTTATTAATAAAGAAGAATAAAAAGAAAGGAAAAGACGGCCATATAGGTCATTTTTCACATGTGCAATTCCGGGCACGAGTGCCAGTTCTTCCCCTTGTGTATCCACTTGGGACTAGTTCTGGTGGCATCTTTCAAAGCCCATGTGTGTGAATTCCATGAAGTCTTTCCCAATTATTCTCATTTTAATTTCCCTTCTCTAAATAGCTATGACATTAATTTATTACTTAATCATGAATTATGGCATACAATTCCCTAATTGATGTTTGTGGATTTTTTTCCCCAGCTATATTTTAATTTCCTTGAGGACAGAAGCCTTGCTTGTATAGTGTTAAAATAACCATCTCCCACAGCTCCTAACACAATGCTCTGTGTATAGAGGGTACATGTTGGTTCACCAATTTGTTCCTCACACCAAATGTCCAGGGATATCTTACACAGAATTTATAGACAGACTAGATTTTCTGGCCTGCCAAAAATCTGCATGTACTCCCTAGTCACCACAGCTTCCTGGGTCTGGAGGTCTTTCAATTTGTTATTGATGAGAAAGGAGAGCAGGGAGACTTCTCTTAGTGAGAGAGGCAGAAAGCATGCTTGGAATCACCTGGCCTTACAGCTTGGAAGTTAAACTTTGGTGCTAAGTCAAGTAACCTTCCTTTCATTTAACTTGTTCTTGGGGCATGAAAAAACAACAAACCACTCCCTCCCCCCAAACCTCTGGGCTCCAAGAAGTTGGCTTATTGTTATTTAACCATTGTTATTAATAGCTATATATTTTGCATCTGTTCCCTGGAGGCTGAAATAAATCCTAAACATCTTAATTACATATAGTGTCACTCTCCCTAACCTATTACATTCCACAGGGTCCCTAAATCCTATTTAATGAGACTGTAGCTTCAACATTTTTCTTCTTTCATCCTTACATTATATTTGGGTTTGCAAAAGCAGAAACTTAAACAGCACATGAGAGAGAGAGAGAGAAAAGAGAGAGAGACTTGGCATTATTTCTAAAGACTGACAAGCTTTATTTGATATTCTTTTTTTACAACAAAAATTTGAGGTTTCCTGTGACTTTATTATTAATACCCTGAGGGTTCGTGCATGATGACATAAAGATGATGTAGACAAAATGTAAGTGTGTTTGAAAAATTTTTAGTTAATTTTTTAGCTTCTCACTTTTCTAATCTGTAGACCTCAAAATTATGAAAAAATACCATGGGTTTTAATTTCTCTTGCTAATGTTTTTCCTCTTTAATTACAAGATTAACTTTTAAAATGGAATATTTGGGGTTTTCTTATCACTAAATTTGGGCTATAGTGTTATGGGGATGTTATCTTACTGATTTGGCGTAAGATACACTGAAAACGATGAAATTTTAGAGTTTTAAGTGGTTCTGATTGTTTGTTAGCATCACCTGGAGAGGTTTTTAAAAATATGGGTACCATCCCAGAGATTCTATCCCAGTAGATCTGTTCTAGGGCCCAGAAGTCTGGGATTCTGATACAACTGGTCTACCTACAGTTTGGAAACACTGGTTTAGAATTTATTTTGTGGGATTCCCAAAAATGGTATAAGATATTGATCAGAAAGTGCCACGCTTTCCCCCTGGATCTAAGCTACCTCTTCATTTTATCTTTTAACACTTAAGCTTACATTAATGGCTTAAAATAAATATTATATACTCTAAGTGCATAAAAGCTATTGTTAAAAATCATCACATCTCCTCAAGGCTTTTTTTTTTTTTTTTTAGATATAACCAATGAGTTGGTAGCCATTACTGGGAGAATTATAGTTAAATTTTCTTGTTGTTTGTCAACAAAAGTAATCAATTCAATCTAGGTAGAATAGACCTGCTTTTGTCAATGAGAGAAATGTGAATCATTTAGGTTTTCCAAAAACCCCGACATTTTAATAAATGTTTTCTCTAAGGGCTCCCCCAAAGATACCTTGCAGGGAACTGGTCTCTCTGAGTAGCTGAGCCTCCCAGATAACTGAGGTTTACTCAAGACTGACACCATCTCATTCTTGCTCCTTAATGTCTTGGTGCCTGGCACACTGCCTGGCACATAGCTGCTTCTCAAGAAATGTTTTTTAAAGAATAAATGGATCAAGCCACAAGTCTCCTCTTATTTTTATTGTATATTATGAATGTCTCTGCCTTTTTAGACTATACCAAATATAATTTAACTTTTTCTAATGATGGCTTAGGCCATCATGCTGAACTTTAGTGCCCTCAGGGGTCTGTTATAGTATGTAGAATGTTTTTATTATGCACTAAATGATCCTAAACTGCTGTGATTTTTACTTCTTTTGTTTGCCTTCTATAGTTGTCTTCCCCCCCTTTCCATCTTTGCTGTTAATCCATCAGCTGTCACTCAGTACTGTTATTGATGTGTCTCTTCTGGTCCTCCTCTTCTTTTAATTTGCTGCTCTTATTGGGCTGTGCATTTGGAAACCATATCGCCAAATCTGTTAGAATTTCTGAAGAGGAAGATGAGACCCCAAGTAAGGACCCTAGGAAATCCTTTTCGGTAGAGTTCATTAATGATGGCGGGCTCTGTCGGGTAGATGTTGGCTGCTCAGAGGTCTCTTTTGTTTCTTTCTTGGTTCTCAGTTGTTTTCTGATAAAGCAAATGCCAAGTAAACAAAGTGACAACGTGTCTTTAAAGAGAAGTGAGGTTCCCTTCTTCTGCATTTTAATTTCCTGTACCTCCTGGCAATTAGAGATGATTGGCAAGCACTTTTGTCTCCACGCTTCTCCTTTCAGAAAGGAATTAGCTTGCAGTGTTGAGGGACCTGACAAAGCAGTTCAGGGCAGGTTTGGGGTCCTAACTGAGGTGGAGATCCAGTCTCCCAATGCCTAAGAAGGTGAAAAGATTGGCCCCTGTACATTCAAGCCTTTAGGAAGTGGAGCTGAAGGAAGGGGACAGTTTCTTACCCTGTGAGAAAAGCAAGGCAGGTATTTTACTCTCATTGATCTCTCATTTTCCCGATGAGAAAACTAAAGCATTTGCTATAAAGTAGCAAAGGGACTCAACTTGAAACTTTTGCCAACATTAAATTCCACTCATCTTATAATTGTCTTATCTAGTGGGTGTTCTCAGCCTTCCTCATGTATGCTGGCATTCAAGACTAGTGAGCATGTCTGCTGGAAACTTCCTCTTTCCTGAGTTTTACAGGAGAAATTTGGTTCTCCTCATTCTTCTACCTCTCAGCCTTCTCCTTCTCAGTCCTAGAGCAAGCTCCTCAGCCCCTTCCTGTTATCTGGACATGGATGCATCCTAGAGTTTCATCCTTAGTCTTCTTCTTTCCTTTCTCCTTGCCTTTTCCCTGGTGATCACATCCTAACCATGGACCTGCCTGATTTGATTTGCTTCTTAAATACAATGACAACAACAACACAGAACAAAACCCTCTGGAGAGTTATATAAGCACGTGGAGTCCCTTGAGACCTCCAGGCAACTTCCCCAGACCCCTTTTCCATCTGCTTGTTTCCATCCTGCATGCTCGTTAGAACATGGCTGCCGTGGTTACTCTGCCCACTTTGGCTCCAGCCCTTGGCTGCCACTTTCTGTCTGGCTCCTCAGATTTGGGCACTGAAGTTTGGCTTGTCTAGTCAGGGCTGAACCTTGGCTTAACTTTGGCATTAAGCCCTTATATCCTACTGCATTCTACCCATGGCCACCTGAATGCCCTGCAGATATAGCAAGCTCAACACAACCACAGTGAATCTGTTTATCCACCATCCCAGGCTAGTAACTTCGGAGTTCTACTTTTACCCCCACCTATGCAAACTTTACTTCCTGTCAGTTCTCTCTCCTGAATATATTACTTATTTGTCCCCTGCTAGCTATATTTGTGTTTTTTTTATTGCTGCATAACAAATCACCCCAAATTTAGAAGCTTAAGACAACTCACATTTATTTTTTTAAAAGAATTTATTTATTTATTTGAAAGATAGAGAGAGAATGAATGGGGGTGGGGGAGGGACAGAAGGAGAGGGGGAAGCAGACTCCCCGCTGAGCAGGGAACCCAACAGGAGGTTCCATCCCAGGACTCTGGGATTATGACCTGAGCTGAAGGCAGCCACTTAACCACCTGAGCCACCCAGATGCCCCGAAAACTCACATTTATTATCTCACAGTTTATGCAGGTCAGGACTCCAGGCATGCCCCTGCAGTTCCTCACAATGTGATCCTCTTGTAGACGCCCCCTCCCCCACACTCATAACAGAGTAGCTTGTTTCTTTAAGGCCAGCAAGAGAATCTTCTTCCCGGTTTCAGTCTCTGACTTTTAAGTACTGTTTTAAGGGCTCACCTGATTGGGTTGGGTTCATCCAGGATCTCCCTTTTGATTAATTCACAACTAATTAGGGACTTCATTCACATCTACACAATTCCTTCACCTTTGCCCTACCATAAAAGTGAAATCCTTTACATCTACAGGCCCTACCCACATTCAAGAGGAGGGGTTTACACAGGATTCTGCCTCCACAATATCTCATTACCTCCTCCTGAATGTTGTAGCCTCTTCTGTAGAGATCTTCCTGCCTCTTCTTATTCTGCTCTGTCTAGCCTCAAATCCATCTTCTATACTATTAGCATGGTGATCTTTCCAATGGACAAATATGATTGAATAATCATCCAGCTCAGTTCCTCAGAGGTTTGCAAATAAAACAAAATAAAACATTCCCCCTCCCCCCAAACAAAGAAACAAACCAAACCAAACCAGGATGAAACAAATTCTTTTATTTGGTGTCTAAGACTCCTTACAGTCAAACCCATACCACTTTCCGGTGTCATCCTTTGCTTCTCCCCTCCCAACACCAGATGTTGTGTTTTAGCAAGTAAACATGTATTTCCCAGAACACACAGTACCTTCTTCATTCCTCAAAGCCTCTGAATTGGCCATTTCTCTGCATTGTTTTTTTTTTTTTTAAGATTTTATTTATTTATTCATGAGAGAGAGAGAGAGAGAGGCAGAGGGAGAAGCAGACTTCCCGCAGAGCAGGGAGCCCGATGCGGGACTCGATCCCAGGACTCCGGGATCATGACCTGAGCCGAAGGCAGACGCTTAGCCATCTGAGCCACCCAGGCGCCCCATTTCTCTGCATTCTTGCCACTTCCTCCTCCTACATGCACAATGATGGTTTAGTAAAGTGCAACTCATCTTCCAAATCGTATCTCTTCAGTGATGTTTCACAGACTCAGCTGCCTTTTCTGGGCTCCAACAGCACTTCCTACACATCTCGAGTAGGGCTGCCCTCACTGGAGCTGAAGAAGGCATCACTTGTGTCAAGACATGTCTGTGATCTGGTGGGAGAGACTCCACAAAAATGTGTTGACATTGAGGCTAAGAGACCTGGGGAAAGAAATCCCAGGTTCTGTCTTCTCTTAATTTTCAAGCAGGTCTGGTAATGCCTGCACGGCCCACAGGATGCCTGGCTCGAGGCCTCTCCAAGGAGGTCAAGGAGCCTCGTGGGAGGCTTGGATTTGTCCCCTGGCCTTAGTCCCATGGGTATGTAAGGAAGGCCTGCAAGTGCTCCTTCACTACATTCTGTAGCATGTCTGTAGGACCTGCCACATGGTAAAGCACAGATAGGAGAGGGTTGCATCCTCCTACTCTGTCACAGGCTGCAGGCTGGCCTTGCTGTCAAGAAGATTTTGGAGGAGGAATAAGGGGTGAGGGCAACTAGAGGATGAAGGAGCGGCCTGCCCTGCCATGGCCCAGAAGCAGGAGCCAAAGGGGGACTTGGGGCCCCAGAAGAAGAGTGATGGCAGAAGCTGTGCCTGACGAGAGAAGAATTGCCTGGGGCCTCCCTGAGAAAGCTGAAGGAAGTCTTAGTGGGGGGAGCTTCTGTGAGGAAGCACTCGAACAATCAAACTGGGGGAACTTCTGTTGCATACCAATTCTCAGTTTGAACTGTAATTGTTACCATGTTTTTCTCTCCACGAGACAGTATGCTTTTTTGAGAATAGACTCTGAATAACCACCACTTGGCATCCCTGACATCTAACAAATACTGGAATGAATGAATGAATGAATGAATGACTCATTTCGTCAGACTGAACTGAGTTCTTTTTGCTCTTGAGAGGGTGGTACGTGTAGGACTTTGCAAACAGATGGGACATATGTATTTAGTCTTAGGTAAAAGCTTTCAGGAGGTCTATTGCCTTGTCTATGGCAACATTTAAAAATTGTCATCCAGGGCGCCTGGGTGGCTCAGTTGGTTAAGCGACTGCCTTCGGCTCAGTTCATGATCCTGGAGTCCTGGGATCGAGTCCCACATCGGGCTCCCTGCTCAGTGGGGGGTCTGCTTCTCCCTCTGACCCTCTTCCCTCTTGTGCTGTCTCTCACTCTCTCTCTCAAATAAATAAAATCTTTAAAAAAAAAAATAAAAATTGTCATCCAAAAGTGTGTATTCATGGATCTCTGGTAGAAAATAATAATTTATACCTGTTTCAGAGACACTTAACATCACTTGCTTGGCAGCTTATCCATCGGAGACTTCCTTTTCTCCTATTCCCTGCAGAGGGCATGTTAGGCCATGGAGGTGAGAGCAGCAGACAATGTGGGGGAGTGGATTCTGCGTGGTTCTGGTTGATTGGAGAACTACTGGCACAGATAATCTCTAGGGCCCCCTTTCTGCTTCAGATGTCCCTGGCAGCTGTATCAAATTGATCCTACTTGACCACGAAACATGGAGGACTTGGAATCACCAGCCTCTTCCATTCTTACCCACGGTGGAAAACAGAACAAAACAAAAAACAAAACAGAAAAAGATTTCTCATTTTGGACTCAAGGTTTGGCAAGGTTACAGATGTGAGCAGGAGTTCAGGACTGGATGTACAGAGACATTGGTCAGCAAAATTGTATATGATTAAATGGCTGGTTCCATTTCCATTAGCCTCATTTTTGTAGAAACAATTAGAAAATTCAAATGCTGTATTTGTAAATTGCATTTGGGACTTAATGGTGGTATTTTCTCCCCAACTGGAATGCCTCTGTGAGTTGCCCTCTAATTCCCATTTATTTTTCCTTTATGCTTGAGCCTAATTCACAAGTGGATCAGAATAAAAGCACTTTGTGCTATCTTTTCACTGTTAAGTTTGCCATCCATCGAGGTTTTGGGGTCCCGATAGGATAGTACTCTTTTGACTGCTAATGTTTAAAAAAGGAGCTCTCAGGAAATGTGGCAAAATGGCTTACATTTGAATATAGCTTTTCTTTTAAATATATATTTATTTCAGTGATAGTTATCTTGCTATTGATCTAGGCCATTTATTTTTTTATCTTGAATGGAAACTTCCGGTGGTTGTCTTGAAACGAATAACTGTTATTTCTTATGCATGTTTGTATTAAAATGGCATTATTTTCTAAATCGTGTGAATTAGATACCAAGACAGAGGAAAATTTATTTACAAAACACAAAATGGTGTTGGGTATTTGAATGTAGAATCATCTGTCCCTTTTCCTATTGTATACTCAATAAATAAAGTATTTTTTTTTTGTCAATGAGGTTATCAGAACTTTCCACGCTTAAAAGAGGTTATTCTTAAAAAAAAAAAGAGGTTATTCTTATTTTAATTAATTAATTAATTAATTTTTACCATATTTCTTTGTCAGAAGAATTGAGCTGGTTGTGGGTGTTTATTAGATAGTTGCTGAATTCATCTCAGGAATGGGTACTGATAGTTGCTCTCACCTGGAACCTGGGTTGGCTGAATCCTTTTGACCCAACCAGGGAAACTTTCCAGAATTTAGGTCCAGTCAGGGTAAACATCATGTGAAATGGCTAAAAGGAAGTAGCAGGTAAAGCTTATATGATTAAGACTAAAGCTTACTTGCCAATTGTATGTCTATAAAGGAATACTCCAGTTAACAAGTATTTTTTGAGAATTCACACCAGATACTGAGGATATACATACGCTCCTCCTTCAGTAATCCAAAATATGCTGAAATTTGCATTCATTTTCACAAGGCTATATGCCATATGTGAATGTAACCCTCTCTCCATACATACATACATCAATGAAAAGAATATGGTCCTTGGAATTAAACAGATAGGGATTCAAATCCTGACTTCGCTATTTATTATGTTGCCTTTGTGAAGTCATTTAATCAACATGAGACACTTTTTCCTCATTTGCATTATTTAATGAGGGCAATGAATACCTACCTGGTTGTTGTAAGGGTTAGAGATCATGTGTTAAGTTACCTTGTACAGCGCCTGACCTCTATAGAAACTCAATGACTGATGATAAGATATAAATATGTTAAAAGTGAGGTTTCCTCACGTCAAATAGATTGAGAGCGTAGATCTACATCGTGTAGGATGGCTGATATTGTCAGAGCCATGTTAGTTTCCATCACACGCCTTCATGAAAATTTTCGGCAATAGCATTCTTATAAAAGCACCCACACCTCGGCAAGCTGGGCAAGTCCCCCTTACACGATCCTTTGTGCCTTGAAAGACGAGTAGCTGTGGCTCCTTGAGGTGCCAAACATTAATTTATGTTTTCTCTGAGAATTTGTCCTCCGAATAACCAGAAATCTCTGAGCACCAGTCTCGCCGGGGGGAGAGAGTGGTGTGGCTGTTCTCTGGGAGGGTGGGCTGGCTGGAATCTCACCAAAGGCACGTCTTCCTTGGGAAGGAGCAGAGGACGTTTCTCCAATCCTTTTTGTCAACACAGTGGGAGTTATCTGAATTTCATTTGGGTATTAACTGCTGTGTGAGTTGGGTTTCTCTCTGTTAGAGGAGTGGCTGTTATTGGATTAAAACCACAGTTGTTGGGAAGCACTTAAGACTCCATGGGGGATTTCTCTATCAAATAGCAGGGTCAGAGTTTTGTTTCTTCTCTTTTCTAGTAACCCCACTCACCAGAGATGCCTGTTTTCAAGGTAACTATATCACTTAGCTGGAGACCAAGGAGAGGGAGGATTTCTTTCTTATTACCAAGGTGCCTGACGAGTCAGCTTCGAAATTATCCAAAGCTTGCTTTGGCTCTCGGCTGCAGGACTGGAACCACAGCTACTTTGGGGACGCAGAATTCAGCTGTAGGGGAGAATTTCATAAGCAACAAACTCCAGGTAGAGGTACACATTCTTATGTGCGGTAAAAAGGCCATCTTATGAATATTAACTCACTCCCGGATTCTCCCGTGGTTTAGACTCACTGTAGATTCTATCTTTTTTTACAGTTCCTGGCAGCCTTGGCATTTACCAGAAAGGTGTTCTCCCCTTAAGTGAAAGCCGGAGGCTGCTGCCGGAACCCCTGGGACACGGAAGTTGGCATCTGCCGGCCCGCTGGGCTGAGAACCTAAAAGCCCGGGTTCTAACCTCAAACCTCGTCGGCCACGGCTCAGCCAATACATCTATCTGGGAAAGAGAAATGCATTCGGATGCCTTGAAAGTTTAGCATCTGCTTCTCGTTGGCTCCCGCTGCTTTAGAAAAACATTCGGAAGTTTCTATTGGATTTGGATGAGGCAGAGATGGCATATTTTTCGCATCTCCAGAAGTCTACACCCCACTTGGGGACCTTCATTTGCATGCGCATCGGATGCCGTCTGACTGCCGGACTGTACCTTTGAGCAGATCCGATGGGATCCCCACATGCATGTAAATGAAGCTCCCTTCGCCCGAGCCCCGCTCCAAAGAGGCAAAGAGCAGGCTTTTCTTGAAACTTGTTACCGCTACAATCTCAAACCAGACACTACAATAAGGAATTTTTTTCCTTGCTTGTGTGTGTGTGTTTGTGTGTGTGTGCGCGCGCGTGCGCGCGCGCCAAGAGGACGCCACATAACTTGGTTTTCCAGACCGAGGTAATTTATTTAAACATGGATTATTTGAAAAATGGGAAGGGATACAGGGCTTGATTTTAATCCCTGCTAACATAGAGAAAAGAATGCTCGTGTCACAACTCAGTGAGTGTAAAAATTAAAAAAGGCTGAGACTATTGTTTGGAAACAGGCAAAATAATTAAAATTATTATGGAATAATCACATATCACACAACAACCTCCCACTCTTACGAGCAACAATCCAAAACAGCTCCTCCAAAGCGGGCCCAAGGGCAGAGGTTCTGTATATCATTCAAAGACCATCTGTCGTGCAATTCCGGTAGCGCCTTTGCGCTATTCGGAGGGCAGGCTGAAATTTAGTCCTGGCAGTTCTCTTTCCATTTGCTAACAAACAGCAGTGATGGCAGATAAATATGGCAAACAATAGGCGTTTGTAATGAACTGGAAAGGGACGGGGAGTTTTGGAACCTGCACCAAAATCAGAAGTTTTGGGTCCTGTGCTGGGCTCCTGAGACCCCCCAGAGCCAGTTCTTGCCATGTGGCAGCCCAGACAGACATCTGCGGGCTGAGCAAGGCTTCTGCGCGCTCAGCCAACCTAAGGGCCTGATTTAAATAAAGTTCTTTTTTCTTAGAAAAATTAATCATCACAAAGACTCCAAGCTAGGTTTTTTTTTCTTGGTTCCAGGAAAAATCAAACACAGCAGATAGTTCCAAAAACGGACTTTTTAGTTTGCAGTCTTTACTTCTGTTCAGAGGCTATGTCTCCTCCCTCCCTGTGCCCTCAGTCGTGTGTTCTTGTATACTGTCTCACTGTGGGGCTTTACAGAGCCTGGGAGAGCATAATCTTGGTAATTATGCTTGATATGGTGGTTATTCACATTGTTTTCAAAGTATAAATTTGAGATTTGATTGTTTGATGTTGAATCAGGGAGGTGGAGATACTACATCAATCTTCAATAATTATGGTTTTAATTCACAAATTAGTAATACCCGAGGAACTCTAGATTAAAGCTGCTCTTGTGAATGTTTGGAGCTATCTAGAATTCCGACAAACCAAATCCTCTTTTTTTTTTTTTTTGATAATTAAAAAAAATTTTTTTTATTCTTATGTTAATCCCCATACATTACATCATTAGTTTTAGATGTAGTGTTCCATGATTCATTGTTTGTGCATAACACCCAGTGCTCCATGCAGAATGTGCCCTCCTCAATACCCACCACCAGGCTAACCCATCCTCCCACCCCCCTCCCCTCTAGAACCCTCAGTTTGTTTTTCAGAGTCCATCGTCTCTCATGGTTCGTCTACCCCTCCGATTTCCCCCCCTTCATTCTTCCCCTCCTGCTATCTTCTTCTTCTTCTTCTTTTTTCTTAACATATATTGCATTATTTGTTTCAGAGGTACAGATCTGAGATTCAACAGTCTTGCACAATTCACAGCGCTTACCAGAGCACATACCCTCCCCAGTGTCTATCACCCAGTCACCCCATCCCTCCCACCCCACCCCCCACTCCAGCAACAAACCAAATCCTCTTTTAAAGTCATTTGTTGACCCCTTTTCTGGGAATGATATCTATATACACACAAGCCTGCAGGCTTACATACCCAGCTCTCCAGACCCTATTTCCACTCTCGTCCCTCCGCCCCCAATCCCTCTCACATGCTCTAGTGCTCTCTCTTTCACACGCGCGCTCACACACACACACACAGAGAATTCATTAGTCAGAAGTCTCTGGAAGACTTCACGCTAGGTTCAGGAATGAGTAGAATGTTATTTTCAATAGGCACAGAACTGAATCTTTGATGATTTTAATTTCTAGTTGGAGTGATAAAAGGGTTGTTCCAGATCATCTTGTAAAATTAGCACCTCGTGCCAAGGAGGACACTTCACCTGCATTGGTAAGGAGCCCGTGTGGACCTCAAATAGCAAGGCCAGCCTCGACGTGCTGTGTGGGCTCTGGGGAGGAGGGGCCTTTGTGTGGTCTGCAGTGCAGGCCGTTAACAGGAACAGCGGTGGGCGGGTGCAGAGAAGATCAGAGGCCAGTTCCAGTCCTCCATTACTGAAATTAGTAAAAGGCAAGTTGCTGCATGCCCTGCCCCGTCCCTGACAGTGGTTCTCGCTGACAATTCTGCCAGAGTGGTGAGCTCAGCTCTGGTGCTAAAGCCCTAATGACAATTGTTTTGTATCCAAGCCGGCTTTTCTTCCTACCAGTCTTTTGCAGCGAACATAGTTTTAAACTCAAAACAACTGAAGTGATTTTAAAAGATTTTACTTAGAAGCCTGGCATTTTAGAGCCATAAGGAACTTCAGGGGATTATTTACTTTATAAATGAGGCAACCTGAAACATAGAAAAGTTACATGATTTTCCCAGAGTCACTCAATAGAGGACAAGGACTGTATTGGGGGCCTTGCACTCCTAAGCGAGTGCTTTTTGTCACACCCCACTGTTCCTTCAGGTCTTGGGAACACAGGTCATACTGAATCATACTGTCCTTGGTAACTTAGGGCGGTGTACTAGCGGAATCTGTGGGATCATGGGATCGGAAGTCTGAAACCCCGACCTTTAGGTAACACATTCCAATATTATCATACTACAACAGACAACCGAGGCTTCTCTTTAGCTTCTTTAAACTAATTGCCAGAGCCTCATTATGTCTCCAGTCACTCTGAGTTTGTGTCATTTTCGTTGATTCTGCCTGTTCTTGACCCATTTACCTATCTGGCTGTCGGCAAATAACCACAATTCATGTCACCTGACTCCCAGAACAGTTGCGTCTGCTTCCACCACCCTAATGTTCTTTCTCTTTCTTTCTTTCTTTTCCCTACAGGGTGGAGGAAATCCTGCCAGTTTACTTTAGTATGGGATAGTTTTGTGACATGTAGTTTCTTGCTTATCCGGTGGTGTACCGGCCCTGGCCTGCAGCAGCTCACGAGAGCTCGTTTTTGTCAGATATTTTGCAAGTCAGTTGTTAAATTGCTGACAGGTTTAAATTGACCTTGATGGAGTATTTACACCAGGGAAATTGGCAAACATAGCGAGTCAGAGCACCCCTTCCCTGGGAGGGCTGGCTGTTCAACCAGCACATCCCTGCTCCCATTCTCATCTTCCTGTCTTTCCTAAGACCAGTAGGTGAGTTGAAACAAGGGCTAGAGTTCAGTACTTCTGCTGGGGAAAGCCCAGTGAGACAGAAAAACAACACTCTAGGGGCGCCTGGGTGGCTCAGTCGGTTAAGCGGCTGCCTTCGGCTCAGTTCGTGATCCCAGGGTCGGGCTCCCTGCTCCGTGGAGAGCCTGCTTCTTCCTCTCCCTCTCCCTGCTGTTCTGCCTACTTGTGCTCTCTCTCTCTCTGTCAAATAAATAAAATCCTTAAAAAAAAAAAAAAAAAAGAAAAAAGAAAAACAACACTCTAACAAATCTATGTTAACCAAACGGTAGTCCAACGGCATTATTGTTTTCATTACTGGGACTAAGTTGGAGAAGGGTAGGAATACTTATTTCTAGATCTTTCTAGAATTGCCTCACTACTAATATGGACACTATTTCACAATACTTGAAATGTGACTATGTATGCTACCAGAAAGAAACACACTCAGTACTCTGAATTCACCACATCTCCATGTGATGTCTGTGGGTTCTTGCTCTCTCCTCTTTCAGATGGCCCTGGGTGATGTTGGCTCTCCCAAACAGGATGTGCCATTAAAATTCAACCAAGTCAACATACACTTATCAAGGGCCTATAGGAGCCCAACTAAATTAACAATATGAGGAATAGCCCCATGTCTTCCTTTTTTTTTTCAAATTCAAAACAAATTCATGTACATTTATTTCTCGCACAATGACGGCTGAACACGCTGGCCGTCCACTCACAGACTTTCGGTTAAATGGTTTTCTGTCCTTTCTCTTCTTCAGAATCTTTGCAACATACTATCGAGGGAAGATTCTATGCTCTGGGGCCAAAAGGGAGAGGATTAAACAGCCCTGGGTGGCAGTTGGTCAGTTACCAGACAGTTTTAATGTGGAGATGTTCCTAAAAAGAGAGTGGAAAATTTCCATTCTGTCCTGGGAGCTGGTCCATGCTTCGAGTGCAAGTGCAGCCGTCGTCTCTGCCAGACTCAAGTGAAAACCGGAGTGCACGCCGAAAGCCGATACGGTAAAAAATCAAGCAGGCAATGGGGCTCCTCCAAAACCTCGAGACACCGAGCAGCAAGTTTCAAAATCAATGCCGGGTCAAGTACTAAGTCACCTGACCTGGTTAGTAAATTTGCCGTTCCTTGAAAACCTATTTGTGCATGGCTGGACCATATTTTATTTCACGATGCTTCCTCTTCTGTCCTCCCATTTCAGTTCGAGTGACTAGAGTAGGTTACCTGAGCACTTTTTTAAAAAGAGATCAAGTGTGAAATTTCTTTCCTAGTCAAACATAGCGAGAACCCTCACTGCTGGCAATGTTGCACCAGAAAGCATAGAGCTGGACTAGAAGAGACCCGGATTTCAGTTCTAGTTGCGTTATGGATGGGCCAGCCCCACAACACTGGGTAAATGACCTAATCACCTAGAGCCTCCAGTTAACTCATCTGCAAATGAGATTAAAACCAGATGGTCTGTGTATCTGACAGGCTGGTAATTCTTTAATACAACCAGTTGGGATCCCCTCTTCTCTCACCACCCACATTTTCTCCATATAACTCATTTATTTTTACTTCTCCCACACCTCTATTAATATTCTAAGTGAAGTGCTCTTTATAGCCACGATTCTCAAAGAATGGTCTCTGGACAAGCAAGGCCAGCATCATTTAGGAACTTACTAGAAACGCAAGTCTCAGGCCTGACTCTGGGTCTGCTGAGTCAGTAACTCCTTAGGTGGAGTCCAGCAATTTGTGTTTTGACAAGCCTTCTAGGCAGTTCTAACAGACTGTGTTAGAGAGTCAGATTGAGGGGTGAATATGAGGAACAGGATGATAAGTGTGGGGAGCAGCTATCTCCCAATCCTTTTGGCTATCAAGACCATAGTTTTCTCTAAACCCAAGCACTTTCATGCTGTAGACCAGTTTGGGAAAAGCAGACTCAACTGCAAAAGTTTCGCGTCTGATGTTATTATTAGTAGTAAAAGCAGGAACGACATGTGTACAGTGGTTTTTATATATATCAGTGTTTTTTACCTCATGTTCTCATTTGAAGCTTGGAGCTGACAGCTCGCATGGTGAGGATGAGAGACGGGTGCTCTGCGTGGGGGCTTAGCAACTCAACAGCCTAGTTTCCATTCGAGGAGGAATGTGTTCCCTGCTCCAAGACCACATTTCCTGGAGTGCAGTGAGGGCAAAACTCCACCAGGGCCGCACACAGATTCTGCTGCTCTCTCAGATTTGGATCAACGATCTTTTCTGGGGAATTGCGGGTCTAGCAGACCAATAATCACATCTCTCCACCGATGACAGATACCGCCAGGGAAATAAGTTTCACATTGAAGTCCCCCAAGTCCATGGCCAAACAAGGTGCAAGAGTAGATGGAAAAACTCTTGTGTTTGCAGCTCATGGGCAAGAGGAGCCTGCTGATTGGGAATTACTTACGCTGGAAGTCAGAAGGGGCTGTAGAATCGTGTGACATATGGCCCTGGGGCCTCTCACTCTTGTGATTGGCAGGTCACACTCGCTGGTTTTTTGACTAAGGCCTGTCACAGTTGAAAAGACAGCTAGTGAAATGGTTTTCACTTCACTGAGGGCTATGCCACAGGTCACCCAATGCTGCCATCCTAACCGTGAAATGCTGCTGTGCGTCTTGGTTAAGGACAATGCTTGGAGTGGTTTCACTCGGCTGTGTGTTGCTGCTGGATGAGAGGGTTGCCAAGTGGACCGATGGAAAGAAGAAGAAATATTGTAACCTAACACATATTTGCTAAAGCTGACAAGATGAGGTATTATGTATTAACATGCTTATGCTCAAGTTAGAGTCACAGCTTAGTATATGAATGAAATGCGTGTGTCCAAAATAGCTTGTTTGGGACAGGAATTAAGAAACAAGCAAAAAAAATATCTCATGAACATCCCGATTAAGTAGGAAATTTATATGGGAGATCTACAAGATCAAGAGTGCCTGTCAAGGGATACATTTGATGTGATTTCATAGAATCAGAAGTACATCTGCCGAATTTCTCCAGCTTGAACACATCACACAAGAGCAGATATCAATTAATGCAAATACATATTTAACTGTCCTTAAAATGAAATCATACAGCATTCAGAAATGAATCAATGCATATCTTTGGAATTGTTCATGATGACATCTCTCAATTATTTTGTCCGTGTGTGTGTGTATGAGAGAGAGAGACAGAGAAAGAGACAGAGACAGAGAGAGACAGAGGCAGAGAGAGACAGAGAAAGAGAAGGCCTCATTCTCATCGGTGATGGTCTCCTACCGTCCAGGAGAAGGTCTGGTCTCTGTGTGCATTTTTCTTAAGTGACACCTCCCTTCCCTCTTTCCATTTTTCTTTTCTTTCTTTATTAAAAAAAAAATCTTAAATTGGTATTCAAATTCATTGTGAGATGTGATTAGAAAAACAGAAAGTAACATCGAATCTGATAATATTGGTGAAACATACCTTTAAAGGTATTTTACAAATCTAAAACCACCTAGTATAAGTACCTAGCTTTAAAATCTTCATTTCGTCCTATTTCAGAAGGCACACTGATTCTGAGCATTGCCCTTGGTGCAGCTGTTGAGATCAAGAGATACTGCACAATTCGCGCATTAGGAGGGAAGGTTCATGGGATGGTCAAAGAGCAAATTGCCTTGAGAAAAGTGTATATTTCATCAAAGCACAATAATTCTATGGAAATGGGGATCTCTCCTTTGTCTTGCCTTGTCTGTTTTTTAAACATTTCAACTCTTACTTTTATTTTTCTTTCTTACAATTACTGATAGAAAAAAAAATGAAGCTTTGACATCCGTATTTTAAACTGTCTGGGTGAGTTGATTGTATATGTCATAGTTAAGGATGGAGCACGGGCTAATGTCTGCCTGGTAAAAACTGAATAGCGAGTTAATTCAAGAGTGCTTTTTATTCTATGTAGTCAAAGTTAGTTATTAGTTCAGTGTAAACAATTAATTAGAATTTTCATAAATAGGTTTATATTTAATTTTTACTGTGTTTAATAGAGGGATCTAGGCTCAGTGTTTTCTTATTGTGAGATTTTTTTCCTTTTAACTGAAGTATAATTGACATAGTGAGACATTCTTTTAAACTGAAAGTAACAAATATCCTCCTTCATACCCTGACGTGGATGTAATTATCTAGTAGTTTTACATATGAGGTTTGGCGATACCTGCGCACTTATAGGGTTTCTCACCATCTGAAATCTGGCCCCGTCCCTTTAATCAAATGGGTGGTCTTTGTTCACAATGTCCTCTGCTTGCTGTCTGCCTACCTGGTCTATTTGTGGCTGTTTTCCCTGTTCGTTCTAAGCTACATTTCCTCAGGCATTTTGGCTTTGGCTGTGTGTATGTGAGGTCAAATGACAAAAAAGTTAAAAATCCTGCCATTGGGTAAGCAAATGCCCCAAGCTGGCTTACTAAGTTTGTTGTTTTAATCAACTGAACTCTAGCGAAGTAGTTGAGCACACGGATACAGCCTGACCGCAGGAATGGGAGGGAAGACGTGTCTGTACTTCTAAGAGATATATCTCACCTTGATCTTGAGTTCAAAGATCACTCAAGTTGTGGCTTGCTTTATCCTTCAGCCACGAAACCATTGGTGTTCCAAAAGTGGACAGACTAGGGTAGGTAGAGAATTCTGTCATCTGCCTCTTTGGTTTTTATTCAATTACCAACAAGGCCATTTTGCCCATTTCTCCTGTCATGTTCACAGGGAAGACTGAATATTCACTCTGAAGGGTCTTAGAGGGTTGTGTAGACAACACTCTAGTTTTTTCACGCTCTCAGGACATCTTTATTTCCGAATTTCTAAGCAAACTGGGGTAAGGTGAACAGCTTTGGTCCAGTGGGTAGTGTTAAATAAAAATTATTAGCAATTCCTGACTTGTATTGACTTTGAATATTAAAAGCTCTGTAAGCCTTTACTTTCTGGTTATATTTAACCACTCTATCTTTTTTGGTGAATAGTGTGCTAGTCTTCCCAATTCTGACCTAGTTCCTGAGATAGCTAATGATGGAATTTTTTTCCCTTTAAAAGATCTTTTGGAAGAACAGTATATAAATATGTGTCTTAAAATATTTTTCTTACTACAGAGTTAAAGTTTATTGTAGAAAATATAGATTAGCAAAAAGAAAATGATAAAAATCACCTTTAATTTCACCTTCTACAGATAAGTACTCTTAATATTTTGAGGGATTTACTGCTAGACATTTTACCCTGTGCATATATATATATATATAAAAATGAATGTGATTTCCTTATCAGGGCTTAAGGGGTTAAAAGGGAAAGAGAGGATTATTTCACTTCTTGCTTACATTTTCAGCTCCCTCAAGGTCCCCTCTTTAACAGACTGTCTCTGGAGTGATTCAGGATGCTGAAGCTGTTGATCACTGAATAAATCTTCCCTGACTCTGAAAATGTTACAGTATTATGCAGCACACACAACGCGGGTTGCAGCTGAGCTGCTCTGTGGCCAGAGATGATCTCTGGGTAAAGAAACTGCCTGGAATTACCCAGGGGAGTTTGCATTTCAGTAGCGGAAGAGTGAGTGCAGAAATGGAATTGAGTGACTTGCTCAACATTTTGGCCATATAAACACTAAGCACGGGCTGGGGGAGCCTAAGATAAAAAGAAACCTCAGTATCTTTTGATTCAAGGAGGAGAAGGACACCCTATAAATGTCACTCATTAGAGAGCTCCAGAAATGGGCCATTTCAAATACATCACCCAATGGCCTGCGGGATGGAATGTCCTGGAAGCCCCATTTCTCTTGGAGCTGCTCTGAACAAGGAAGCCATGTAGCATGAGGTAACGTCTGCTTCAGAGAGTTGCAGAGTTTCAGATGTTGGCCTGTCCTCTGTGTTGGTATTGGGATGTGGGAGATGGGGGAGGAACACTTCAAAATAGATTCTCCTAGAGATCTGTTCCATCCAGCACTTGGACAGTGAGAAATCAGTTTTGCGCTTGGTTTTAAAGGAATATTTTTAGGCATTTCTGACCATCAGAATTGTTTTGAAACATAGGGCTCCATACTGTGAACTACTCTCTTATTTAATGTTGTATTTCCGGTGCTGAGGCAAGCACTTGAAACGTATTAGATGTCCAATGAAAATTTAATGAATGAAATGAACGAATGTGAATAGTAAACAGTGACTTAGGATTAGCTGCAATGTATGAAGGGCTTCTGTATACCATTTCGACTTCATTGTAGCAGCGAATGTAAACCCTGAATATATGGGAAGTATGGTATAATCCACAGAGTTTGCAAACTGTTAGCCTCAATTTAGTCCAGAGATGTGTCTTGCAGGGGTGCAAGGTAGGGAAGGGGTGGCAGAAACGGCGAAGAGTATTAAAATATATTCTCAGGGGCGCCTGGCTGGCTCAGTCAGCTGAGTGTCCAACGTCTTGATTTTGGCTAGGGTCGTGATCTCCGTGTCATGGGACCGAGCCCCGCAATGGGCTCTGGGCTGGGTGTGTAGCCTGCTTAGGATTCTCTCTCTCCCTTTCCCTCTGCTCCGCCCACTTCACCCCCATCCCCCACACCTTGTGCATGTGCACACTCTCTCTCTCAAAATAAATAAAAATAAAGTAGCTTAAAAAACATTCTCAGAGTAAATGCCTTTGGAACATTTGTTTCCTTATACACACGCTTACTTTTGTCGAAAGACATTGTCCTGTACACAAATTTACTTGTCTTGCTTGTGAAGGCGCTTGAACTTGAGACCCTTGGTGTGATGCAAAGCTTCCCTATATAACAAATGTATTGAATCCGACTCTCCTGGGGGAAGGAGGTCAGGAATTTATAATTTCAAAGAGCTCTCCAGATGATTTGGATATAGGTGGTCTGCACAGGCATTTGGGAGACAGTGGTATAGAGGAAGGGGTAATGTGACTTTTCCATTTTTCTATGATTTATGTGAACCATTTAGTCTTAATGTCCAATTACTATGCAAGGCCATAACAATGACCACATGTATGTTGTTAAATGTGTGCCTGATTAACTTTATTACGGGTTTATCTGAAATAGCAGTAATGTACCTACATGGGGTCTCAGTCTTCAGAGATTTTATGAGCAAAATATAAGATACGTTAATGGGAGCACAATTCAGGGCCAAACTTCAGCATTATGGCCTTAGTAAGTTGTTACATGTACCATCTATCTGTGTGGAAAGTTGAGCTGTAAATAGCTTGTCAGCATTTTTTTAAAAGTCATTTTTTGACCTGGTGGAATATTGTTATCTCTTTCATGATACTTGGATTTTCATTTCCTTTGGGATAAATTTGGGGAAGAGGGAAGAGATCATCTAAACATATGCAGAACAAGCAAAATTCCGTTGTCCTGATGGCAGTCCTGGCTTCTCTAGGATATTGATCTAATCTCAGGACACACCCTGGTGCCTCTTGACCAGCCTGATGATTATTGGGTCTGGCAACGACACTTGAACCGGAATCCAGGTTGAATTCAATGATCAATTCCAAGGAAAGAATTTTGTTCAGGGCAGACTCTACAAATGATCAATGTGCTCCTCATTCTACCACAGACCTTTGCCACACCAGCAATTGCTGGGCGCCCCTTGTATGTAGCCCACACAACACCAGTACGAACCTTTCTGGCAGTGGTCTTGAAGTCGAATTTTCGCAAGTCACCACCATCTTGTTTCATTCCAGTAAAAAAAAGACAGAGAGAAAAAGGCAAGCGGAAAGGTTAGTGTAGATAAAATAAGTATACTCTGAAGCAAAGTTTTGGAGCAGATTCATTATCTTAAGCAACTACTGAGATTGGCTGCGGACAGACAGGAGAAGTGCCATCCCAAGTGCCACAGGGGATGGAACAATGGCTTGGCCCTCACCTTCAAGAGTCCACAGTTTGTCAGGCTTCCCCTGGGTCCAGCTTCCACCCGGTAATCAGCAGGAATCTTCCTGAATCACTCAGCCACTCATTGATGCCAAGCCCCTCTAGGTTTAACGGAGAATCAGAGCTCTGACAAAAAGGAATATGTCCTGGTCTTGCTTCCCTTACACCTTGAGTAACCTCAGGGAGGTGGTAATGCTGAGCAAAGTGCCGGGGCGCCCCTGACTTCACACTCCAGCCTTGACACTAACTGGTATCACCCTGGGCGTGTTATTTCTGCCTCTTTGGTTTCTGTAGGTGCTAAACCAGGATGAGGGTGTATCCGGTTTGCAGTTTTGCTTTGAGGATTAAGGGAGCTGTGTGTGAACAGTGCTGGTGACATGACTAGGTATCACTGGTGGCGTTTTTTACCCCTTGGCGAGGTGGAGCTGGGTCATGGTTGTCCTGACGCCAGAGAGGAAGCTCCAGATCTTGTGCCCATGCAGAGGGATCAACTCTCCTTTCCATGGAGGGGGTTCTCTGCAAATCAACCCTCTCCTCTCCCCAGGAGTAACTGGGCAGTCCTCTGTAAGCAGGACTACGAATTTGGATCCGGGACTCCATCTTACCAGAAACACACTACTGACCTTCCATAGTTCTGTGCCCCACTAAGGGGTACTATGGAGGCATGGCGCAAAAGGGAGCTCAGAAGATACTGCTTTTTGGGGCCTGCACAGGGAGAAGGAGAGTCACGAGTGCCAGAAATCAGAAAACGCTAGGAGTCAAGGTCAGGAGGTGATTTGGGTTCTTTTAAGATCCTGTAGTTGTTTATAGCAATGACTTGAAGGGGAAAAGCAGATTAGTCAGAGATATTTTACTGCAGTTGGGCTGTCTTTTGAAGGCCTGCTTTTTCTTCCCTTCCCCCCTTCCCTCCTCCACATTCTGCCCCTCCCCCGCCCCCTTAATGGTTTAACCGAGCTTCGTTCAAGCGTCAGCTTCCATGAAGGGTGTCTCCTGATGCCACCTGGCCATATTTGGTCTTGCTCTTTGGCTAATCCTGTAACACTTTGCCCTACCATTGATTCGGTGTGATTCTTTACATTTTCTGTTAACTATTTCACACATTTATTTCTTGTCTCCTCTAAGAGATTGGAAGCTTCTGGAGGGCAGGCAAATGCTTCTTTGTCATTCTTTCTGAGCCTAGTCTGGGGGCCTGTGCACGCTGGCAAGTGTGACAATAAATGCCTGTTGAATCAACAAGTGCTCATGTTTCTAAAAGGCCATTTGGTGTAGTCAGTGAATTCTTATAAGAAAGGCTTGGAGTGCCTGGGTGGCTCAGTCTGTTGGGCATCTGACTCTCGATTTTGGCTCAGGTCATGATCTCAGGGTTGTGAGATCGAGCCTTGTGTTGGGCTCTGCGCTGGGCATGGAACCTGCTTAAGATTCTCTCTCTCCCTCTCCTGCTGCCCCTCTCCCACCACTCATGCTCTCTCTCTCTCTCAAAAGAAATGTTTAGAAAAACACTAAAAAAAATTTAAAGGCTTAAAAATTCTAGAATCCATTATTGGGAAGGGGTGTTTATAAACTCTCCCGGTTGCCTTAATTTAATGCAGAATATTCCACGCTTTTGATCTTCCCTCACTAAGGCCTGGAATGATGGTGAGCGCACCAAACCAGAAGTCATACCTGCTTTTGCTTCTAAGAAACAGTGTAACTTCTTAGACAATTCACTTGAACACTCGCTACCTCTGTTTCCTCACCTATGAAATGAAGGGTGTTAGAATAGATAAACTGAAAGTTTCTGGTATTGTCTGAGATTTTATTATCTTTCAGTGTTGTAAGGTTTCTGTTTTATCATGACTGCTTATTAGGTAGTCTTCTAGCTGTCTGGAAAGATGTAGAAGTTGAATTATTCATCCTGTTCAACAATTATATTTCCAATGAACAATTTTTATTGTTGTTGCTTATTTTTGATAAAATTACAAAAATATTATCTGCTAAGTTGAGTGCTTGGGTCAATGAAGGTTTTACCCAAGTAGAGGATTCAAAAAGGTAGTTTTTAAAAATCAAGGATACCTTTCTAGTAATTTTTATGAAAATTATTTTACAGCATTTTTATCGTTTGTGCTTTAAAATTTTGTCTTAAATTTATTTTTATTTTTTATTTTTTTTAGATTTTATTTATTTATTTGAGACAGAGAGACTGAGAGACAGAGAGCATGAGAGGGAGGAGGGTCAGAGGGAGAAGCAGACTCCCTGCAGAGCAGGGAGCCCGATGCGGGACTCGATCCAGGGACTCCAGGATCATGACTTGAGCCGAAGGCAGTCGCTTAACCAACTGAGCCACCCAGGCGCCCCAAATTTTGTCTTAAATTTAAAAAACTTAGTTCTATAAAGCTGTAAAAGGTAGAGAGATTAAAAAAAAATCTACTATCTGGAACAAATATATTTTTTCTGGTAAAATTATAGACAGTATTATGAATGTTCTGCCTGATTAACTTCTGATTACAACATTCTAATTGGAAAAGTCCTTCAGGTAAAATAGGACAAGTTGTAGTATAATAGGCTGAGAAGCATGGCTTCATGGACACAGTCAGGCATCAGGTATTTAAGCACGCTCCTGGGGTGTTGAGTTCTGGGCTGGAGACTCAGAGGGAGACAATGAAAATTTGGTAGATTCTATCCTTGGAACATAGGACTTGTTTTTTCTATATACTATTATAATGTCTATAGTTATATTTACTTACTTCTATCTCTATCAACTGAGTAAATAAACCCATCCAACCAAACTCTTTTTATTTTATTTTTTATTTTTATTTTTTAGAGAGAGAGTGCATTCAGAGGGGGAAGGTGGATGGGGGAGGGGCACAGGGAGAAGGAGAAAGAGAATAAGCAGGCTCTACGCCCAGCATGGAGCCCAACTTGGAGCTTGATCTCACAACCCTGAGATCATGACCTGAGCTGAAATCAAGAGCTGGACACTTAACTGACTGAACCACCCAGGTGCCCCAAGCACTTATTTTAAGGAGCAAAGCATAAAACAGTAGGCTTGCAATTTCTTTTTCAAAATAATTTTCAAAGTTCTACTTTGAAAATTTTGCATTGGCTGTCTGCATTTGAACCCTGTGATTGTCATTGTGATAACTCCTGGTCTGCCTGGATTTTTTTTTCTTAGCTGAAAACAACTCAACATTTGCCTGAAGACAACATCTTTGACTTACGGATATGGAGTCCTTTAAAAACCAATCAGAAGGAAAATACAAACAAATTGTTCTGATTTCTTTCAGTCCCCAATTTGAGGCCCATCTCAACATTGTGTATTTATTGATGCAGACTGCTTCGTTCCAAAAAGGATTTAATAAGGTTACTCTATGTTCTCTATTTTTATTTCTCACGTGGAACGAATTTGAACAAATCAACCAGATAGTACAAAGTGGGTCCTGTGTTGAAAATGTGGCAAGTACCCAACTGTCACTGAGAAATTAGAAGGTGCTGAAAAGCTTTCTGAAGCTAGAATATTTTCCCCCATTGACCTTCCCATTATCAGATTTCATTAGAATCACTTCTTAGGAATCTCCCGTAGACAGGCATTTTAACTGGGTTAAGATGTTACCTGGGAGAGGTGCCAAATAAACTAATCTGTGTTAATGTGTTATATATCTGATTAATTCATGGTTGCAAACACAGTGCCTCAGGGGCCAGGCCAGTAGCTCGAGGGAGGGCGGCCGACTGGGGGTGGGGGGTAGGGGGTAAGGTGAGTGGGGAGTTGGACATGAGTGGTGAGGTCCAGGCTCCTCTTCGGGCCAGCTGCGGCTCAGGCCGTGTGAGTGTGTGTCATCGGGCTCCAGGCAGCTGGTTTGCCTTCTTTTGATAGGATTAATATAAGGAGTCTCCTGATATTGAAATGTTGATAATTCAGACTTTTTGAAAACACTGCACTCTCTTAAAAAAAAATCTCTCTGACCGCCCCGATTTGGCCTCCGGTTTGCCACCTCCGGATTCATGCCTTCGTCACGCTGGGTCCTAAGGGCAATTCTGGGAGCAGGTGACTGTTGTGAATGTCCTGACGGGGTGGGAGCTGGAGTGGAGAAGAGGCCTGGGGCTAATACCCCACATCTGGGGCGTGGGAGATGGCGCCCCCTGGCGGGGCTTGGGTCCTACCGACCTGATTGGGGTCGGGTCCGAAAGAGGATGAGGGGCAGAAGGTTGGAGGGGGGCCACATCCTCATCTATTCTGGCTGGGATGAGACCCTGAATGACTCGGAGGCTTCTGGGAGCTTCTCTCAATGACACTCGTTTTCCTTTGATGTGCAAGCTGCTCTTCTTGCTTGCTGTTCTCTGGTTCTCAAGGTGCTCCTGAGCAGAGCAGATATCGGGGGCCTGCCCTATCCGTGAGCAAACAAATCCCCAGTGAGACTTGCTGGCTGCTTCTCAGCCAGAGGATTAGTAACGATTTAAAGAAACACGGGAGGACACTTCGAAGAGTGCCTTCCTGGCACTGGAGTCAGCCGATAGCTGGCCTTCAGGAGAAATGTAATCCTTTAATTCAGGACCACAACTATAATTTTTCAAACAGCTCCCAAGAGGCCACCATGACAGGCTGGCACTCGTGACAAGGGGACGCCATCAAAGCCAGGTTGCGTGTGAAAGATCCTTACCGTGCCCCGGGCACGTGCTTTCCTCGGGGGTGGGGGGTGGGGGGACAGGGCATCCCAGCAGGTGGCCTTGACAAGTGGGACTCTAACACTGAGGCTGCTGGCGATGGGAGGGAAATTTGTGGGTGCCAGCGGAGGGAGTACAAGGAGGGCAAGACTTTTTTGAACACGATCAGCCTTTTGGTAAGTGGCCTGTTTTGTTTTCCGTCTGCAGAAACGCAGCCCCTAGGAAACCTCTGGCTCGCTCTTTCCCTTCGTGAGCTGGTCATTAGGGGGAGCTCTCTGCTTGACTACCATACAGAGATTTCATCTGAAATATTCAGAGAACTCACAGACCTTATTTTATATTCTTTTCCATGCCTGCCTTTGTCCTGTAGCAACAAGTGATGGCTTCAGGGTGTGATTTCAGGGATGGATATGAGAAGGCACTGGGGCTGAACAAAAGAGAAGTAGTTGGCATCGAATTTGGCATTTTGGGACAAGAGGAATTTCTGTTGGAAAATTAGCATGTGTGAATATGAGAGCCAGAAAAAGAGGGGAGAGAGGGCAGGGGGAGGAGAAAGGGAGAGGAAGAAAAATTCTAGGTTCTTAGGAGATGGACTCTATCTCTGTGACTTCAGTGAGTCTCACAAGGCCAGTTTGGTTTTGTTTTGCTTCCTCAGGACCTCTGCATTTCCTTGTTATGGACACTGATTAGAGTCCTGGGTTAGCCAGCATGTAGCAGCTGACCAGCCAACCGATAGCTCAGGTGGATAACTTAAGAACACTCGGCGATGTTAGTGCATTGCTCGATTGCCCGACAGGTGCGTGGTTGGAGTGATCGCATCCCCCGAAAAGATTTTACATGGTCCCTTTCAGTTTGTGCTTCTGGCTTCAGTGTATTGATTTAATTCCCAGTCAAGACAAAGATCTGGAACTATAAGCAGGATCTGTAAGTGGTCTGCAGCTGCACACACATGGCAACACCCTGCATGTTGCCTCTGTAATAAGGAGGAATCTATGCTCTGACATTCTCTCCCTGGCCCCCTTCTTCCTCCTCCTCATCTTCCTGTGCATGTTTATTTTCCTTCCTAGCAGTCAGGAGGGAATGGAAGACAGACTAAGTAAGGGAGGCCAACTATGTTAATTTACTAGCTGTTTTGTTAAACAAATAAACAAAAATCTTTGGCCAAAATGAAATATAGACTTTTTTTTTTTTTTTTACAGAACTTGGTGACCGGATAACTCCAGGCATTCACTAATACCTAGATGTGTGTTTCCTGAAGAGCAACGTCAGAAAAACGTCCCAGGCATTGAGGTGGGTAAGAATATTCCTTTAGAATACTGAGAAGTGGAAGTCATTTCAGAGGGCTTTAATTGCCGCAGAGTGATTCCATTTCCCACTTAACTTTTTCTGCTTCAAGGTCCCCTTTACACAGCATGTCTAAGGCGTGATTTAGGTTTTTGGAAGCAGCTGATGGCATGAATCTGGCCAGACAGGGACAGTGCTAGGGAGCTGGCAGGACACTCTGCCGGCCATTGTGCCCCAATGTCACCCAAAACACTCCGGAATGAAGCGGTGGGGGGGGACTGCTGGGCACCCTCCCCGATGCAGACAGATGAGGAGAGGAGAAAATATCTCTTCATGTGTCTAACTTAGAGAGGCACAGTTCAAGTGTGGTTTTGTCCCTGACAGGTGCACTGTTAGAAAGGTCTTGGGCACTGTTCCTCCAAGTGGGGCCTTAGGAATCCGGCCTGTCGTGGGCCTGCAGGTGTCCCCTCTGACCTACTGCATCAGAGCAAGGAAATGTTTGTTGCAAAGAGTGTCTGGGTGAGCCTTTGCACAGTGAACCCCTGCTCTAAGGACTCCAGGGCCTCTGTTCTGCTAGGTTAGCCCAAGGAAGGGAGGGTGCAGTCCAACACTTATTTAGTGACTTTTATGTGCCAGGCGTGACGTTCCCTGGCCCTCTGCATCCTCCTGGTATCCTCATAGTGAGAGTAATACCAGGCAAGGTACGGAAACACAGAGGGTTCAGCCAGTTGTTCAAGGTCACACAGCTGGTAAGAGGTTGAGCCAACCCTTGACTTGAAAGTTAGTGTTCTTTTCACTAAACCATGAACCGCAGAAGATTTTTAATTTCCTTGTCAAAGAGTCCCCAGACATCACTCATTATAACCAGGCATGAAAAGAGTTTAATTCCCGTTTCTTTACATTTGTTCAGGCTCCTCTCACCCTGCTGAGAGGGAAGTCCTGACATCTGCTAGCTGCGGCGCAAACCCGAGCCGCCCCTGACACTTGTGAGCAGCCAGCCCTGTCCTGGGGCCGCGCTGGAGGCTTGGGGGAAAGGAAGAGTTCGCGCCCAGTCTCCGGCTGGAATTCGGACTCCACACTCCTTAAATTCCGTCTTCTGGTAGCCAACACAGTGTAGCGTGTCTTTTACCAATCTTTGGTTTTTCCATCGTTTCTGAAATAGAAATGAAACCTTTTCTTAAGTGAATTTTAGGTCAAACTACTCTGTTGCAGGTTTGGCAGGATTCATTATTTTTCAGAAGATTCTGATTTACAAAAGAAAAGCTCCCTTTGAAAAAGGCTTTTCCAGTGAGAATCTGTTGCCAGTCAAGGGCCTGGCCTCTTATTTTTTGAGATACTGATTTTAGGGCACCTCAGAAATACTCCTTAGCGAAACCTCAGAGCCTGCCTTTCAGGTCCGGAGTGGAAGCAGCACAAGTCAGTGAAAAGATTATAGGCTCTGGAGGGAGACAGAAGCAAGCTATTGAACTATTTGGCCTCTTGTTTCCTCAACCATTAAATGGTGATAATAAAACCAACCTCATGGTGGGGGGGGTGGGGAGGTTGCACCGATTAAATGAGATAAAGGGTGTGAAGGGCCAATCCCAGCATCTGGTGCGTGCAAGGAGTCAAATGTCATTTCCTTCCCTTTTTGGGGGGGAGGGGTCGCGGAAGAGAGGGGCAGTGGCCATGGGCTGGCAGCCTGCAGTGAATGGATGAGAGTGGACGCTGGGGCCAAACACCAGCACACAGGTAGGGCCACAGCGAAGGGGACCAGCTGACGGAGACCGAAGGCTAAGGATTTCACCTTTACAAGATGTGAATTGGGCTCCTCTCAGCCTTTTTGGCTCTCAGCTACCTTACCAGGCAGTCCCACCCTGAAAGGTGCTTTGCTTGATCAAATCCATAGTTGACCGCTCAGGTTCATAGCCTAGCTTGGCCCCTTGTGAGCTGTATGCTTTTTGGGAAAGGTACTGTCTCCATTTCTTCCTCTGCAGAAGAGGACATAATAATGGTACCTTCTGTAAGGATTGAAAGTGAAGTGCTTTTGCAGGGCCTGGCATGCAGGACCTTCCCATACTAGAAAATGTCTGTTTTCATTATTCACATTGTGTAGTTGGAAAAACTGCCTTAACTCGCTGAGAGGCTCTTTCTCTCCCTGGGGGTGCAAAGTTAAGTAGTTAAGTGTTTGGGTGTGAGGAAGAAAGCTCCGGGGTCACACGTTGAATAGCGGACTACATTCTATCAAGTTTGTTGTTGTTGCTGTTAAGTCTAAGTTTGTTTCCATGTCTATAAAAGTCACAGCCTTCCCATCTTTGATTTTTTTTTTTTTTTTTTTCCACACATGCCCTAACAAGATTTCTCTCTGGCCAAGCTATGGCATCCAGTAATGGCAGGAGTCTTATTTTAGCCTAACTCTTCTGGTGAGAAGACCTAGGACAGGTGCACAAATGTGAATACTCATTTGTTGGAAGGCACTGGAGGACCACGGATGCAGCAAAGTCTTGAGGGACCAAGATCCTGAGGGGAGGGGAAATCCAGAAAAGTGGACCTGACATTGAATGTTGGGTATTTGCTTGCTACAAAGAGGTGACCAGGAGGCTAGGAGGCTGAGCAGAAAATGCTGGCTGAGAGTGGGGCCAAACACACGGCAGGCAGGCTCGTGCACGTGTGGACAGTTGGGGTTCAGGACCCACCAGGACGAGGAGCTCTGGCAAACACCCCAGGGCTTCAGCGGGGTCCCCTAAAGCTAATCTTCCTTCTGCCCGGTGTTCTTCCTTTCACCATTCGAAGTGGTGATGGATATCTATTCATCTTAGTCAAACGGAAAGAAATGCCAGATTTTAATTCAGCTTCTATAACTGAGTGAAAGTCTAGATTGAGTTGCCAACCACCTGGATATTTCTGTTGGTAAAGAGACACTAAGAACATTTTTAGTTAAATAAAGGGGCGATAGTAAGATGCCGTACAAGAATATGTCTCTTCAAACTGTGCTGAATGTCTCAGACTGAATGCTTTCAGAATGCCGTCTATTGGTTAATTTGTGTCTGTGTTGGGATACCAGTGTTAGGACATATATGACCATAATTGGAAATTTCCAAATGTAAAATTGCTTGAGAATCCCAATGTTGAAGAGTATACAGCTTAAGATAGCATGCAGTTTTGTTTTGTTGATTTTCTTTTATGCATGAAAATTTATCCGTATAGTGCATGACTGCCATCAATAACCCCTTCATTGGTTGGAGATTGGGGATGATTTTGAGTACAGGATGTGTTGATTCAGGTAGAGCAGAGACAGAGGCAACTGGGTAAAGTGGGCTCGTGCATTTCTGTGGAATATCTTCCGGTTGGAGCATCTCTTCAAATGGAGTAAGTGAGGAAGTTGCAGTGGGCATTTGAAGGCTTAAACATTTCTAAAAAAATCTTTTTTTTTTTATTCTTATGTTAATCCCCATACATTAGATCATTAGTTTTAGATGAAGTGTTCCATGATTCATTGTTTGTGCATAACACCCAGTGCTCCATGCAGAATGTGCCCTCCTCAATACCCACCACCAGGCTAACCCATCCTCCCACCCCCCTCCCCTCTAGAACCCTGTTTGTTTTTCAGAGTCCATCGTCTCTCATGGTTCGTCTACCCCTCCGATTTCCCCCGCTTCATTCTTCCCCTCCCGCTACCTTCTTCTTCTTCTTCTTCTTTTTTTTTTTCTTAACATATATTGCATTATTTGTTTCAGAGGTACAGATCTGAGATTCAACATAAAAAAATCTTTTTATTTGGAAATAATTTCAAACTTACGGAACACTCGCAAGAACTAGAATAATACAAAAAAAAACACCAAAGAAGTCTTCACCGGTATTTACCCATTGTTAACATTTTACCCCATTCACTGTATTGTTTGTGCTCTCTCTTTACTTGTGCACGTATTTTTGCTCTGTAATATGATATATGTAAATGTGTATATACTCAGACTATTTTTTTCTGAACCATTTAAGGGTAATTTACATATATTATGGCCCTTTATCCCTAAATACTTCTGCGTGTATTCTCAGCACAAGGATATTTTCTTACATAATCATAGTACAACTATCAGCTTCAGGAAATTTAACACTGATACAATATTTTTTGTCTAAGCTAGTGCCTATATTTTAATTTTGTTAATTGACCCAATAGTGGCCTTGATAGCATTTTCTCCCTCAGTACAGGATCCGATCTAGCGTGAGGTAATACAATTAGTTGTCGTATCTCTTTAGCCTCCTTTAATCTAGAACATTTCCACAGTCTTTTTTTTTTTTTTTTTTGCTTTTCTGACATTGGCATTTTTAAAGAAGGCAGGCGCCCCCATATCTTTTCCCGATAGAACATTTCTCATTTGGTCAGATGTTACCTCATGGTGTGTTGATTTGGGCTATGCATTCCTGGCTGGAATGCCCTATAGACGACGTTGGTGGCACATCCAGAGGCAAACAATGACATCTCCCCTCACTGGTGATGTTCATTGCAATTACTGAGTCAAGATATTTTCTGGTTTCTCCATTTAGATAACTACTGAATTTCCCCTTGCAACTAATAAGCAGTCTGTGGGTAAGCCCTTTAAAACCACACAGACATCTTGCCCCACCAGGAAGTTTCCTCTAGATTTAGCATCTGTGGATGATTCTTGCCTGATCTGATCTCCACCCTAACGGTGATGTGCAGGCTTTTTCATGGTAAATATTAGGCGGTTAAAAGGTCATTAAGTTTTAGAATGTGTGTAGTTTAGTTAATAGCCAATGGTAGCTTTGAAAACGAAAAGTCCCGGGGCGCCTGGGTGGCTCAGTTGGTTAAGCGACTGCCTTCGGCTCAGGTCATGATCCTGGAGTCCCGGGATCGAGTCCCGCATCGGGCTCCCTGCTCAGCAGGGGGTCTGCTTCTCCCTCTGCCCTCTTCCCTCTTGTGCTCTCTGTCTCTCATTTTCTCTCTCTCAAATAAGTAAATAAAATCTTAAAAAAAAAAAAAAAGAAAATGAAAAGTCCCTTTCTCTCTCTTTTTTTTAATCCAGGACACCAAATCGTGTTGAGGTGAAGTCCCCATTTCTCCTGACCAGCTAGCACATTATGAGCTTTAGAGGAATATGCTACCTCTCTTCCCTTGTCCTCAGCCTGTCTTTAGCATGCTCACCTTGGGCTTGGGGAGGGTGGCTTAGATTGGGACTCATAGAGCTCAGAAGTGAATTTATTACCTGTTTTTCTCTACTCCTGGTCCCATCACCATGGATTGATCCACATTTGAGCTTCTCAGGTTTCCTTTACTTGTTAACTGTTTTTGTTTCCTTTGACCCCTAGCCCTTGGGAAAGGAAGGGGGTTGTAGAGGGGGGTTGGGGTAGATGAAACATCTACCTCTGGAGTATTGACAAAACAGTGTGGAGAAAGAATAAATAAATAACTGAAGGAAGGCAGGCGGCCCACCCCGAGCAGTTTGCAGCCCCGCCCCCTGCCAGGAGCTTGCACTTGGGGCCTGCAATCCGCACATTACCACAAGATAAGCAGGAAGGTAGTGGGCGCTGAGCCTCTCTGCCTTGGGGTGGGGGTGGGGTTGCTTTTCCTGTGGCAGAAACTATCTGTGCTCCCCAGTAAGTCCAGGAACAATCTCCACTTATTATACCAGCTCAAAACCCAGGACTGTTTATAGCCTCACGCCGACAAGACACTAACCCTCACTCATTACTGTCACTGTGGGGATTGATCTGTACCACACTCTCCTTGCATGTGGCCCACATTCTCATCCAGTAAAATCACACGTTGTTAACTCAATATATACAGTGAAAACAGCATGAATAATGGAATCTTTAATCCTTATTTCTCAAAATTAGATTCCACTTTATCCTTCTCCCCTTTCCTCTCTTTAAAAAAAAATTCTTCTCAGTGCCAAGCAGAATAGATGTTGTCCAAACCTTAGCTCTAAGCAGATTCTGTGGTATTTCCATTCCATGACCAGGTCCTGTTGCTGATCCAATTTCTGGGTGGATTGATTGTATTTCTTCCCCTGGTCACTTCACACGTGACTCAGGAGAAATTAACATCATCCCTGTCACAGCGAAAGAGAAGAACATTG
The DNA here is from genome assembly GCF_011800145.1 of Mirounga leonina. NCBI lineage: Eukaryota > Metazoa > Chordata > Mammalia > Carnivora > Phocidae > Mirounga > Mirounga leonina. The sequence continues at coordinate 55,960,233 of NW_023270807.1, read as the reverse complement.
ACAGTGAGTCCATTGCAACGAATTGAGTGAAAACTTTGTCTGATCAAACTTATATCTGTAATATCAGAACATGAAGACACACTCATAACCTGTCTCTTTTTCTCTGTCTTCCTCTCTAAACAGATTTATTGGGTTGAAATTATTTTTGGTATTAAATCAGAAACCAGCAATACTAAATCAAACCTCAAGGACAGAGTTTGTCAAAGACTGGTGTGAGGCATTAAGACACCTTTGTTAATGTACATTGTGTCATATAGTATGCAGACAAATACACCTACAGCTTATAGCAAGGATATTCAGCTTGTTAAATTGTTGTTATTCCAGAGATAGGTAAGTAAAAGCAAACGGATCAGATTTATGTGGACGGTTGGGATGGTATATGTATATAGCATGTACATATCGGTGTCTAGATCGGCTGTCCGTTCCTTTTGAGGGTTTGGAAATGGTCACCCACATTTCTTAAGTACTACAGCTCTGGATGTCTGAAGATACACACTTCTGTATATTATTGATAACTGGATTCCCAGTGTGAATCCACTGAGTTTCAGGCCTGACTCTGCCCTTACTTGCTAGGTAACCTTGGCCAGCTTCCTCTTTTCCTCATCTGTAAACAGGATAATTATGAACCCTACCTTGCAAGGCTGTCCTGAGGACTGAATGCATTAATGTGTGTAAAGTGCTAGCATGGTGCCAGGCACATACTAAATATGCAGGAAATGCTAGTTGTCATTACCAGAGAGGCCATTTAGTGGAGAGTGGATGAATTGAACTGGGGCTCATAGGGTCCCTGGAAACCAATCTTGGGGAAAAAAAAACCCAAAAAAACCTAAAAAACAATTAAGTGCTCTAGCTAAAACCAGACTGATCTACATCAATCATCAAGATTGGTTAGCTTGTGATCTATCATTTCATGAATTTAAATCTATCTTAAGAATTTCTATTGAAACACCTTAAAAATTTATGTCTTTTTACTGTCACTCTAGATCTTAAAGAAATGAATACAATATTTTCTCTTCTGGATGCTTCCCCCTTCAGGTGGCTTATATTTAACAAATGATAGTCTTGATTTATGTGTTTGGAGAGATGTAAGTAGCCTTCATTAGTAAAAAGCTCTTGGTGGGAAAATAAGTTGCAGCTCATGACTGTTTATGCCTTCCTATCTTACCAGACCTTTAGAGGCCCGGGGGTAAGGCTGTGTACTATGGTGGTCTTATTCCTACTGGCTGTTGGCATTTGTTCCTGGCACATACAATCGTGTATACCTCTTTATTTATTTATTTATTTATTTATTTATTTATTTATTTATTTGCAAGAGAGAGAATGAGAGACAGAGAGCACGAGAGGGAGGAGGGTCAGAGGGAGAAGCAGACTCCCTGCTGAGCAGGGAGCCTGATGTGGGACTCCATCCTGGGACTCCAGGATCATGACCTGAGCCGAAGGCAGTCGCTTAACTGACTGAGCCACCCAGGCGCCCACCTCTTTCTTTTTTTTTAGTGGTAGAACGTCTGTGTAGAAGGGAGAAGGGCACGTGAGTAGGCCTAGTGCTTGGGTCCCAATAGGACACATGAGGGCACCATCAGCTTCTGGGGGAGAAGGTAGCCAGCCATGTCCAGGCTTGTCTGTTGCTGTAGGACATTGTCACTTGGCACACTTCGCACCATCAAGGCATTTTTCAAGCATTAGCAAAATACGTTTGTCAGGAAAGTAGATATTCCTGTTCCGGCTTCATGCAGAAGGAAATCAAGGTGGGAAAAAGGAAAAGACTCACCTCATCCGCACCCAAACTCCTTGTGCTAGCATTCGCAGGGGAGCTGGTTTCTGAATGGGGGAGAGGTTGCTTTCTACATTTTCCCCACCCAGTTGCTGTAGGCTTTCTTAGTTTATTACCTGTTAGTGAGTTTATAACTGAGGGACAAAAAGACCATGTCCAAAAAATGCTTTGACATGCTTCAGGAACCTTCTCGCTTGTAGTTTCAAAACCTCCCATGCGACTCTGTCAGATGACCAGGATCGCTGAAGCCTTCGACACACAGGTGTGTTCAGGTCAGAGAGCAGGATCCATCCACGAAGGTCCAAACAAGACAAGAGCTAAGAGGGGGGCCAGAACAACTTGGAGACAGCTCCCCTTTGTGACGTTCGGGACTCGCTGAATTTTGTTAGTGTTCTAGCATGATTATTCATCTGCGGTGACTTCTCTTTTATTCTTCAAAGGAGCGGTAGCTCTGAAGTTAGCGTTGGTGTCCTCGTTTGCCTTCCTGTTATCTTCTGGGCTTTTCCTGGCCTGGGTCCTGTTCCCGGCTTCTCTGAGGACAGGGCCCTGAGATGAGAGAGATCACCTCTGTCTCGGCACAGCCTGGGGCTCCGCTGCCCGGTGCGGCCCAGGTGTAGTCGGTGCGGCTGGGGGCCCGTTAGCACAGGGACGGTTACACAAGTAGCCATGTTATTTCATTTCTGCTTTGTCCCCTTCACATCCTGCAGCGGGTTTAACGACTGGGCTGTGATGGCTTTAGCCATGTGTTGTGTTTTCAGAAACTAGATTTGTTTTAAATGAGGCTAGGGTTTCAGCAGTTGTGGTCCGGGATCTTGTCCAAATTTAATTGTCACCAAGTCAAGGAAAATAACAAAATGGGAAATTCGTCCAGTTTTTATTAATTAGCGGTAAGCTCACTCTAGGGGTATCCAGACCCTGCTCTCTCTCAGTGTAACCTGTCCTTACCCCTCAGGTCAGGGCCGTCTGGCTTATATAACTAAGGGCCAGGGGCAGGAGGCCTTTAAATGAAGCTGAATAGCATCTGGTTCATCTGTGCTGCTTACACGCTGTGTGGTTATTCTGATGAAATCCTAGATGTGGCTTCTCCATGGTAAAGATGGAATAAGATGAATTATTTCTAACTTAACTGAGTTTATATTTAATTCCATATCTTATTCCATGTTGGAAATGGGAAAAATAGATAAGAAAATACCATAATTCTAAAAGACAGAATAGTTGAATGAGATTTAAGTAGTTTCAAAAGTCGAATTCGACCCTTGTTTCTGAATGTGTAATGGATTTAGTGCCTATCATAACCTGTAGGTCAGAGGTATGCTGAAATCCAGGTGGCTTCACTTTGAACTTTAGGAAGCACCCTCCCAGCGAAAGAATGTTGTCCTTTTAATCTGCGTTAATAACGAAGTATTTGTATTGATGTTGCAAATATGGGTTAGTGCCAAAAAGTCCCAATAACTGCATTCATAGCATGGTTTATTGACTGGAGGATGTTATGTCAGGTGGTTAATCAACTGATGTCCATGTGTGGCACTGATTTTTGTATGTGTATGGGTATGTGAGCTGCATTAATTCAAACTCCTCTACAACTTATCCAGCTCTGATTTTTCATAAAACATGTGCTATTCCTTTCTCAAGCAGTAGACCCTGTAATGAGTGGTAAGCCTTCTATAAAAAGGTGCAGAAACAGGTCCACATTTACCTTTGGTGGGGTCACCTCGGCAGCGCTGTGCCCCCTCAAGATCTAGAAGAAAGGAAAGGATGTGACCAAGGCAAATGTCTTGTAATTTTATCCAAACTGCTCCTAGTGATGGTTTCCTGAACTGGGAGTGAAATAGAACATTCCAGGAGGAAATAGGAGGGTGGTGGTCCTTTTTTTATGGCACCTAATTTTCCTTCCTTCTCTGTCCAGCAGGGGGTAGTCTGACACCAGAGTTGTTTATAAAAGGAGCAGAAAAGCGCTCTCAATCTGTAGTCACTTAGCTGTCTTCACTGGAAGAAGAGCCATCCAAACCAGGACAGATCTTGCTTCCTTGATGAATCAGACCTGTCACTCAAACATAACATTAAATGATATTATCACAAAGGCAACCACTCAGCTATTTTAAACTGTGTCTTAACTGCAGATAAAAGAAAGGAGAGATAGCATTTATTCTCGTGCATGAGCATTCCATGCTTTGGCAGATCCACATGTTTCTACTTTGCAGGTGTGTATGCACCGCATTATATCCCTCCCTGTTGGAGTCTGTTCTTTAAGGTTGTGATGTTGAATCCAGATCATTGTTCTGATTAGCTGTCATCATCATAGTAACGGAAAGGTTCCCCACTCCTGCTCCCTTGTTAGCAGGCTGAACTCCAGATTTGATCCTTATTCTAGTTAGAGACAAGATGGTTTCCAATGTGCAAAACTGCCCTTAGGTATTAGAAACTTGAACAAGGGCAATATCTACCGATTCCTACAAAACAAAGTGGTCTATCTACAAACTTGAGTGTCTAGATTTGTATTGTTGGACACGGTAGCCACCAGCCACATGTGACTTTTAAATTCATTAAAATTACACAAAAGTAAACACTCAGCTCCTCAGTCACACCAGATGCATTTGGACGCTCAACAGCCACATGTGGTGAGTAGCTGCCGTATCGAACCGTGCAGATTTAGAACCTTTCCATCATCTCAGGGAACTCTACCTAACAGAACCTGTCTAGAGGCAGGTGTGGGTCCTTATTCTGGGTCCTTAAGGGAAACTTTCTAAAAGATTCCCCCTCCATGCTGCTATTTCCATTAGTCACCTTACCGGGGTGAGTGGTGGAAGGGGGCTCCTCCTTCATACGGGCATCCAGTCCAACTCTCTCCGCAAGGAAGTAAACTCCTGACGGTGTGGTGATAAATGTCTATGTCTGCAGGGGCGCCTGGGTGGCTCAGTTGGTTAAACATCTGCCTTTGGCTCAGGTCATGATTCCGGGGTCCTGGGATCGAGCCCCGAGTCAGGCTCCTTGCTCGATGGGGAGCCTGCTTCTCCTTCTCTGTTCTCTCTCTTTGTGTCAAATAAATAAATAAAATCTTTAAAAAAATATCTGTGTCTGCAGGTAAGTCCAGTCCCTAAATGTTGCCTTCTCCATGACTGCGTTAGCCAGGTCACCTGAACGTGGGCAGCAGAGAACGCTGGCTTTTAAAAAAATAATTGGAAAGAGAGAGAAACTAGATTATAAACGAGCCTTGTACAATCTATTCATAGGCAGGTGTTTCCTCCACCTGATGTGTTAGAAAAGAAGGCTGATCATAGGAGAGAACAGGCTCTAAACCTGGTTCACATTTTTGTAGTTACTGAAAACCCTTCTCTCTGCTCATCTTTTTACTTCTCTGCCAGTTCCTTCATCAAGATGTGAGGTTTCTGGAACACTCGGACAGTGTTTAAATGAGAATTGTTATTTAAAAGACTGTAAAACTTTAATTTCTAAATTAAAGTTTTGCAAAGAAATGAGAAAGGCACAATTAGTGTATTATTAATGGCACCTTCTTCACTCTCAAAAATGTCCCAATTTGTGGGCTAAGATATAGGGTCACACAAATCCTAAATGTTTACAAGTTGCCAAAACTTAGGGACACCCTCCTTGTTTATATTTTGGTTGAAATTTCCCTCCGAACGGCTGTGAAGCCTACTTTCTACATCTTCACGTCTCTAGTCTCCCCTCTCTGCGCTGATTAAGAATCGTCACCCCGGGAAATCTCTGATCCCCTTTTAGGCCCCGTTTCAATTCCTTTCTCTTTTCCCAAGGCATCCCTGTAAGACCGTGAGAGAGGATTCTGTGATTACATTTGGATTTACACACTTCTGTGAAAGAACATCAGTCTTGTCGTCACAAGACTGTTCTTTTGCTGTGATACCGATACGTTTTACATCTTTGGCCAGTTCTGTGCTTTTGTGCCTCAGTTTTTCCATTCATCAAATGGGGGTGTTGATGCTTGAAAACTGCCTCATAGGAATGTGATGGGAAGAAACATGGCTGACTCTGTTTTAAGTGCTTTGAAGTTTCTAGATGAATGATACTACCATCATTCAAAGGATTAGTTATGAAAGACGTCACATGGTTTTACATATGTATATGGCTTAACAGCGTTAGAACACAACTAACTCTCCTGAAAAAAATTCACCCCTCCTGCCTTATTATTAAACATGACACCAATGACTTGGGAAAAGCCCAGTGGATACCCCTGCCCTCATGAAGACGACATCCTGGTTATAGGGTCTTCCCTTTCCTCCCAAACACCTGCAAATAGAGGAAGACGGCACATTTTGTCCGGACACAATAAGTCAGCAGCCTCTGACAGAAAGACAGCTGCTGAAAGCACTGTTTGGGGTGCACATGATTTCATTTGCATTTTGATTTCTGTGATTTAACTGAAGGCATAGGTTGTCCCTGCCAAATATCCCTGGCCTACCAAGGGATGCCAGGTAGAACTGCCCAGAGCAGGCTGACTTATGAGGATCACCACAGAGGCACACCCAGAGTGCATCCCTAAACATTCAGTAATAAAAAATCTGTTGTTCTTTGGTCGCCAGGATTTAACAAGCCTAATCCCTAGGAGAGGCGATAAAAATTCATTAATCTAATTAAATACTTCTTATTGCCAAAGTGACTTTGTAGAGTAGCTTTGCTGAAGGATAAGTGCAAAGTAAAATGGGGTCCCAGCAGAGAAACAAACGTTAGACTTGAGCAAGCTGGTGCACGCTTCATTAAACTCATAATTATCCTTTGTTCTAAGTAGCTGATAATATTTAATGAGTATCCAAGATAATTTCAAGAAAATGTTTACTAATGAGGTACAAACAGTACCACAGAACACGGATACTTGGGTGCCATAACCGTGTATCTTCCTGCTGAATCTTGCTCGTTGGACATTGGGAGGGAGGCCGCAGGCCTTTGTGACAGGCATTTGAACTGACTGAAGTGAATTTGATGGTAAAAACACATCACTTCTAGCCAAAATGTGTAAGGAGTTCTACAAGACAGGAGGAATCCTAAGGAAATTTATTATCAGAATAGAGAGTTGGAAAAATAAAATTATTGAGAAAAGATGGAATGTCCTATTACATGAAAAATAGTCGAAGGGCTTGGCTGTTTCTGATCTTTGAGGAGCTGTCCCATAGAAAATAACTAAATTTGTCCCCATTGACGAAGCACAAAAAGAGGACCAAGGGGTGGAAACTCCGAGGAGATTTGTAACCAATCTAAGGAAGAACTTTCTTTTTTTTTTCTTTTTTTTTCTTAAAGATTTTATTTATTTATTTGACAGAGAGAGAGAGACAGCGAGAGAGGGAACACAAGCAGGGGGAGTGGGAGAGGGAGAAACAGGCTCCCCGCAGAGCAGGGAGCCCGATGCGGGACTTGATCCCAGGACCCTGGATCATGACCTGAGCCGAAGGCAGTCGCTTAACCAACTGAGCCACCCAGGCGCCCCTAAGGAAGAACTTTCTAATACTAAGAACTGATTGAAAGTAGAATGGGCTTCTTGGAGGGGTGTTGAGGTCTTAACTGTTGGTTGGGTGGCCATTGGGGGGAAATATTGAAGGGAATCTTTGGAAATTTGCTAAGTATTCCAGTCTCCTCTCTCTGCAAGAGAGTTACACATCTCTGAGCTATTGAACTCAAGAGTGATCACATGATTTGCTCTGGCCAATGAGATGTGGGGAGAAGTGACACCTGCCACTTTCTGGCAGAAATTTTCAGAGAAGGGGCATGGTTTGCTGTCTCTTTGCTGTTTGCCGCAACTACTGTCAATGCGTGGTCAGCCTAGGCCCCTAATGAACATGGCACAGAGAACCGTAGCTCATCTACAATAGATGTGTAACATGAGCAGAGACCAACCCTGGATGATCCAAGGGCCATGAGGTTGTATATTGCTGTAGCAGAACAGCCTATCCTGATTGATACAGACCATATTCTGGATGAAACAACCTCTAAAATGACTTCTATAGCTGAGGTGTTAGAAATATTTTCATAAAAAGCACTTAAATTGTGTGATACTGTCTATGGTATCTTCTGCTTCTAGCTATTTAATGCCTTTACTTCTTTTGTCATAGTTGAGTGGAGTTGAAATGATCAAAGGTGAGAAAGTCAATGGAAAATCATGAGTTGTCAAAATGAACCTTGCAAATAATGAAAAATATCTCTAAATAGCAAATACAATATCATATATATAATCCTGTAAGTTACATGTGCATTTATAATGAAGTAGTTGGACCCTCTTTAAGGGTCATGTTGCATGACAATACATATCTTTCAATTCTAGAATTATGTGCACTGTAGCAAGATACTCATGTTTTGGGAGGTACTAGGATACTGAGATGAAACTAACCGAGGAAATAGAAATTAGTGTCTCCTATCTCATGCTGATTGGGGTATACGCTAACTGAGTGGAATGTAGGTGGAAACATCACCATGATGTAAATGTTCTCTCCTTCTCTCTACGTGCAGCCTGGTGCATTAAGTTGAATTCATCTAAGTCACGTGTGCATATAATGAAGCGCTGTTGAACTGTACTTCCTTTCTTCTTTATTATAGTATGAGTGTTGAAAAGCAAGGCTTGATCCTGAATTCATAGTTCAGGTGGACACAGTTTTAGAGAGACTACCAAATTTGGACAATATCCCTTTGTGCTTACTCCTTGCCAGGGATTTTTTGGGGGAAGAGGTGGCCTTACATTTTTTCCCCAACCCCAATATCTACCAATCCTCTAGGATTTGGCAGAGCAATGGGTTCAAATAACAGGGTGGCCACATTCTCCTAGCCTGGTTCATCTGAGAATAAAGAAGAAAGAAGATAAACAAACATGAAACAGACTATGACATGCAGTAGAAGTTTTGGTCCTCAAGATAGCCAGACTGAGAGTAAAAACTAAGTCACTGTAGCATACGGATTCTGTGAACTATGCTTCATTTTCTTGTCTACTCACTTAAAGAGGAGAAAAGTGAAATAAAGAGATGAAGTATTTTATAGGGTCCTCCTCTTCTTTGTAACAGCAACAGTGCTGGTGTGTTGGGCCAAGAGAAGGCGATGGGAGAGAGAGTGAAGGTGAGGGGCAGGATTAGAGGCAAGACAAGGCAGAGCCAGACTCATTCAAGTCCTCTGGCACCAATGCACTAAGAAAGCCCAAAGTTTTTCACATAGATTAGAGGGAAATGTTAAATAAACCAGTAACCTCATATCAGCAATTGCACCAATTCTCAAAACCTCTGGCTACTCAAGAATCAAGGTGAAAAGATGAAAAGATGCTCAACATCACTCATCATTAGGGAAATACAAATAAAAATCATGATGAGATACCACCTCACACCTGTCAGAATGGCTAAAATTAACAACACAGGAAACAACAGATGTTGGCAAGGATACGGAGAAAGGGGAATCTTCTTACACTGATGGGAGGATTGCAAACTGGTGCAGCCACTCTGGAAAACAGTATGGAGGTTCCTCAAAAACTTAAAAATAGAACTACCCTGTGATCCAGGAATTGCACTAATAGGTATTTATCCAAAGGGTACAAAAATATAGATTGAAAGGGGTACATGCACCCTGAGGTTTATAGCAGCATTATCAACGATAGCCAAACTATGGAAAGGGCCTGGATGTACCTCAACAGATGAATGGATAAAGAAGATACGGTGTATATATACAATGGAATATTATGCAGCCATTAAAAGGAATGAAATCTTGCCATTTGCAACGATGTGGATGGAACTGGAGGGTATTATGCTAAGTGAAATAAGTCAGTCAGAGAAAGACAAATACCATGTGATTTCACTCATATGTGGAATCTAGGAAACAAGACAGAGGAACATATGGAAAGGGAAAAAAAAGAGAGAGAGGGAAGCAAGCCATAAAAGACTGTAAACAATAGAGAACAAACTGAGGGTAGATGGAGGAAGGAAGGTGGGGGATGGGCTAGATGGGTCATGTGTATTAAGGAGGGCACTTAATTATGGTGAGCACTAGGTATTATATGTAAGTGATGAATTACTAAATTCTACTCCCTGTAACCAAAAAAAAAAAAAAAAAAAAGAAAGAAAGAAAAAGAAAAAGAAAAAAATCCCCTCAAAACCCCCAAGAAATAACTAAATGAAAAAAAGAAAGAATTAAGGTCTTGGATATTGTTACCAAATCTGAATCCCTAGAATTTGTGAATGTTACCTTATTCAGAAAAATGGTCTTTGCAGATGTCATTTTTTTTTAAAGATTTTATTTATTTATTTGAGAGAGAGAGAATGAGAGACAGCACGAGAGGGAAGAGGGCAGAGGGAGAAGCAGACCCCCTGCTGAGCAGGGAGCCTGATGCAGGACTCGATCCCGGGACTCCAGGATCATGACCTGAGCCGAAGGCAGTCGCTTAACCAACTGAGCCACCCAGGCGCCCCTGCAGATGTCATTTTTAAGAGTCTTGAGATGAGGAGATTATCTTGGATCATTTGAGTGAATCCTACAATGCCACCACAAATGTCCTTGTAAGAGAGAGGCACTGGGAGATAAAATGAACAGAAGCAGCACTGTGATTGTGGAGGCAGAGATCAGGAAGACAGGGCCACAAGTCAAGGAATGCTGATGGCCACCAGAAGCTGGAATTGGCACAGAATGGATTCTCCTCTAGAACTTTGATTTCTGGCTTCTGGCCTCTGGAACTGTGAAAGAGTAAGTTTCTGTGGTTTTAAGCCCCCCGATTTGTGACAATCTGTCACAGCAACCACAGGAAACAAATACAGGTTTCCAATGAAACATGTGAGGGAATTCCTGGACTACCGTTTCGTGAATGCTGCTGTCTGGGCACCCACCTCCTAGGAAACAGGCAGAGATTTCCATGCATGTTTCTGTTGGACCCTTGCTTTTAACCAAGGGCCTTGCTGTCATTACAGAGAACCTCCTGCTCTGAAGGTTTTCCCCCTGGGGAAATGCGTGGTGCTCAGCTCCTCCAGGGTAATGTTAAGCACAGTCAGCATTCCAGTGAGCCGCTGGGGCCTAAGCCAGGGAGATGGAAGGCCTTTGTACCGGAAGAGGCAAGTTGAATAGGAATGGGAAACTTTTGATTTTTACCACCTTGAGATGTCCTCTTCTACTGAAGTGAGTGTTTCTGGTTAAACTCTATATGCATGCAAATTTCAGCCTTTTCCAACCCAATGGGAGCCTGGTCGCCTAATGGGTAGGAATTAGGGGATCTACAAGCCGTAATGGTTTAGCTTCTGTTGCTTCACAAGAGGTGGAATTCTTGCTAATAACAGAAGACTGGCAACACGCCTCGATGATATTTTCAGAAGATACACAGATATAGAAAGCTCATCAACGGGGATCAGGTAAGATGACTTCTTAGCGGTACTCACAAGGCTCATGACTGGGGGGTCGTTTTAATGCAGGAAGAGTGTAATTTTAACAGCTGCCTTTCCTGCTTCTGAGAGTGGTTTTGCAACTGTGTTACCTATTGTGAGGCACAAAAGGTGCCAGCGTAGTAAGCAGTCATCAATACGGAGTCAGGAGCTGTCTGTTCGCATCCTGGAAATATAAGCACAGGATAATGGCCTGAATACCTGAATACTTCATCTTGTAGACACAGTGAGATTCATAAAACTGTCTTTTAGCCGTTTTAGAGTTGAATCTTTCTCACCCTCCAAAGCACTCCTTCAAAAAACTAGCAGGCATTTTACAATTGAGCAGAGAGGCTGGTACTTTTAAAACGGCTTTAAGGGGCATAGTAAATGGAAATAGCTGTCTTAACTTCAGGCCAGCTGGGAATGCAATCTCTATTTTATGTAAAATGAAATGATACCTGGTTAGCTTTATTTTTTAATACTCACTGTTATTATTTTTTTCCCTGGATTTTATGGATGCTATAGAAATATTCCACTTATAAAATTATACTCTTGGTGTTAAGTTATGCAGAATGATTGTTTAAAGCTGTTAGAAACTTTCCCACTCTCGATTCACTCTTGATTCATTTGTCCCCTTACCCCCCCATCAGCAAATAGCTTTGCCCGTATCTATACTTGTCACATGAAATGGAAATTTAAGGCAATTTTCTGGATAATCGAAAATGTAAAACCTCATTTTACTCAGGAAATACTTTGGGCTAATTATCCAAATACTAGTTACTTCAGTTTTCATTTTTCCAGCTAAGACCCTTTGAGCTCTTCATTCCCAAATTTTTTTTCTACCTGTCTTCCATTTTACAAATTAAAAATTACCTGTTCTGTATCTCCTCTTCAGAACTCGCTCTCCACCTTTCAGTGTGACCCCTAGGTTTTTTTGCTAAAAGAGATACTGGATTTTGTACTTAGCTGCCTGTGTTTGTTTAGGAGGAGACAAGGCTTTCCCTCCGAGCTTTTATTTTAAAAAATGTACTCTATTTGAGGAAACCATGTTGTACATCTATCCTGATAGGTAGTAAAAAGCACGGGCTATTTCCTCCGTGTTATTTTAGATTAAAACAAAAGTTTAGAAAGCTGATTCTGAGCTCCCCCGATCTTTATAGATAATATATTTCATAAGGAGCACATCTTGGCTGGGAATGTGGACATGAAAAAGATATGTTTCAATTCCAGCCAAAGCAATTGCCTTCGTTGGAAGCCATATGTTGGTGAGGGATGGGGGAAGAAGCATTGTACACACTTCCTCTACCTTGGATGAGTACAGTGATCCAAGCTAGGGAGACTGAGATGAGGTTCATTTCTGCAACACACGTGGGTTGCAGAGACAAACTTACACCATTTGGAAACAGGAAAGAGTTCAGTGTGCCTCTAAGATGAGAAGAGCTTTTATCTATATTTACTCAAAAAGGACTGCCATTACTAAGTATGGATCTATTATTGGCTTTTTTTCCCCCCCTTCTGGACAATCAGCTCTCCTGTATTACTTGGATTTTTACATTAACATGTCCTTTTTTCTCTGTCCTTGGAGAGTCATATGATTCCCAGCAGCTCCTGTAAAAACCCCACTGGGCACCATCAGCATGGACTGAAATGCAGGCTTCATATGCGCCAAACTATGCCTTCAGCTGTTGACTTTCTTGATGTTTCCTACTTTTACAATCTTGCCTAGTGCAGGGGACCACCTGGAAAGTTTGGCACTTTGGGTAGAATTTTTAGGTATAGATTAAATCTCACCTTAGAAAGGTCATTTTTGTCTGGTTGATTTGGATTCATAATTTCTTGCAACTTACCTTCCAGAGCACGGGTTTTGGTGACTAGTTTAAATTAGTTAACATCTTGAGCCTATGATGCTTCTAAACTACTGGGAATTATAGAATTCCCAGAAAAGCTAGAAAAGCTATCCACTACCAGTTCCTTTCAAACAATCTTAGGCTGAGGTCACTTCAAACAGACAGAAAACCTGGCAGAGCTAGCTTTCATTACATTGAGGTCAGAGCTTTTTTGGTCACTGTCTTACTTAAGAATATGATTCAACCAATGGAATCCTTCCCTGTTGGCATATTTTGCAGGTATAAACAACATATTGGGTATTAACCTATTTGTGAACCTCTGAAATCCATCTAGGAACTTTCACTAATAACTCAGGTATTCTAGACATTGCACTGCAAAATGTAAAATGGAAAGAACAATCCATATCTTATATCCAATGGCTTAAAAACCATGACAAAGGAGTGATTTATTATCTAAGAGTTTTGGCTGCCTTGGCTTGAGGGTGGTAAGGACAGGCCAAATGATTCCTGATACTCTTTGTATCAATCATTGATAGCAAATCAAGTGGATATGGTACTTTTAGTGAATCTACAAATATAATATTCTAACCAAGTCATTAGACTTTTGTAAACAATTTTCTGATTCTCTTGATTTAAGAAAAACATTGATGGCCATAGCTGTGACTGATATTTGTATCTAAAACTGGACACCATGGACATTTGTGCCAGAGAATATAAAAGATCAGAAGAACAATTGGGACAATGTGTACAGACATTTAGAGTCTAATATTTCCAATATTTATCGTTTTAACAAGTATTTATTGAGCCCTATGTGCCAGGCCTGGCTTGTTGCTGGAGACACAATAATGAAAAAGATAGATATGATTTCGAATAAACTTTGTATGTCTTTAGATAAGTGGAGTGATTTCTCCACAATTCTATAATTTGGTAAGCAAAGTTGATTGTATGGGGCAGGTATGTATTTTGCATATTTCTTTACTTAAAGAGTGTCAGCCGCTGATTTCTGAATGAGATGAAACATGCTCTAGAAGAATGGTGAGACTGGAAGAAGGAGGCCAATGTCATGGATTTTATTTATTTATTTATTTATTCTTATTTTTTTTTAAAGATTTTATTTATTTATTTGACAGATAGAGACATAGTGAGAGAGGGAACACAAGCAGGGGGAGTGGGAGAGAGAAAAGCAGGCTTCCCGCCGAGCAGGGGGCCCCATGTGAGGCTCAATCCCAGGACCCTGAGACCATGACCTGAGCTGAAGGCAGACACTTAAAGACTGAGACACCCAGGTGCCCCAATGTCATGGATTTTAACCCCAGGAGTTGTCATGACTGATGGTAGGAGCAGCAATTCCTCAAGTGCAGGGAATAGTTAAGAGAAGCCCACATTAAAAAATGAGAGAAAAGGTGATTTCACCAAGTCTGGACAATTACCTGACTGCTTGAATTGCAAGAGAAGCCTACAATTGTAGTAAGTTATAAGGTGAGAAAGCTTTTTGAAAGACCCGAGGAAAGTCTAGTGAATCAATTATCCCCATGACCATAAAAGAGCCTCCTTCTTTGTAGACAAAAATGAGTACAGCAATAAAGGCACGCAAGGAGCTGACACACCGGTTTCCAATAATACGCCTGCCTGGCTTACGGAAAAGGCTGACGGCAGGTGATAAAGCTGTCAAGGTGTAAAGGACACTTGCCAGGACCGCCAAGGGGACACACATGGTGCCAGGGCCTCTGGCCTGCTTGACGTTAGAAAAAAGGAAAGGAGGGCGCCTGGGTGGCTCAGTTGGTTAAGCGACTGCCTTCGGCTCAGGTCATGATCCCGGAGTCCCTGGATCGAGTCCCGCATCGGGCTCCCTGCTCGGCAGGGAGTCTGCTTCTCCCTCTGACCCTCCCCCTTCTCATGTGCTCTCTCTCATTCTCTCTCTCTCAAATAAATAAATAAAATCTTTAAAAAAAAAAAAGAAAAAAGGAAAGGAAAGAAAAGAAAGGAAAAGACAGATTTAAAAAATGACAAGGAGAGTGAAATGCCATCAGTTGTTTTTCTGATGTAGTGAAAGTATGACTGGGAAGGTCCTTGTTATTTATGTTGCTGTTATGAAGAGTAGTTGTATTTTCCTCAATTTCCTGTATCCTTTAGTATGTGGGAAGCTACTTTTAGAGGTGGGCTAAAAAGAAAGTAATGAATGACAAGTCAAAATTAGGGATAAATTTAGATTTTAAGCCATATGTTTATTATGTATTTTAACAGCTGCTCTTACTTTAGGTTGGAATTCTGGGAAATTTAAGAATAACCAGTTATGTCAAAGTAAAGTATTTTCTCTTATTTCAGGACTTAAACTGTTCCGTCACCTATAAATTACCATACTGAGCAGTTTGTTATAACAGGGAAGAGATCCGGATTGGGAGATAGAGTGGACTTCTGTCCGCCATGGTTGCCCGCCTTTTGCGCACCATTTCTAAGTTTTGATGGTTTCCCATACTGTGAGCATCGTTTTTCTCAATGGGATCCCAAACCTGTATTTCCAGCTGTTCTCTTTAGCTGAGCAACAGATATGTGGCTTAGACTTGTTATTCAAATGCACAGGAAACTGAGGCTTGGACAGAAGTGAGCAACCTGAGGTGGTGCCCAGGAGAGGGGATTCATTGGCCAGCACTGGGGTGAAGGCATCAGTTCTCTAGGGGCCTGTGCTGGAGCCACTAGATCCTTATTGTGTTGCACGTGCTGTGTGGTTTATGACTTGAGCCTCAAACTAGTCAGAATGGGTTCTGTTGTTTGCAATCAAGAACACTAACCAATATAAGAGGTTAAGCAACTGCCTGGAAATCACCTAGTAAATTAGAGAAAGAGCGAGAGTTAGGAGTAAGCTGTCTCATTTCCAAGTTTCAGATCCTCGAAGGAGTTAGTATAACATGGAGAATGCAAGTTTGTGTTCCCACCCTTACCACTTAGCCGAGATGCAGCCTTAGATCCTTCTCCATTCAGTGCTCTGGACCAGGAGTCATCAGACCAAATCTGGCCCCTTACCTGTTTTTGTAAATAAAGTTTTATTGGGACACAGCCAGGCACATTTGTTTATGTATTATCTGTGGTTGCTTTTATACTATAACTACAGAGTTGAACAGTTGCCAGAAAGACCACATGGTATGTAAAACAACTACTATCTTGCCCTTTATAGAAGAAGTTTGCTGACCCTTGATTGGGAGACAGTCACTACCAATCAGCAGGATCTCGCAGGTGCAGTGAAGCCTGTTTGGCATCCCTGGTATCACATGTCCTCTTAGTCATCCGTTACTGATTTGCTAGCAGCTTTAGCATTTAGCATGGGCTCTGACCAGAAGGCTGGTAGAGATGAGAACTGAACAGACACAAATAAGGGATTATTTATATATATATATCCACACATATGCAAGAGGATATGTACACTATTCATTCTCTTGCCTCTACATGACTTTTTATTAAAGTGGATAATTTAGAAATCTGTGCTTTTGCACTAAGTAGGTGTTAGCTCTGTAGATGATTAGATCAATAGTTTCGACAGAAAAAAGAAACGAATCTGATCAAGATTGCTTTCTTTCTAAGCTGGCATTTATTTATTTATTTATTTATTTATTTATTTATTTATTTATTTATTTATTTATTTATTTATTTTAGAGGAGAGAGATGGGGGGAGGGCAGGGCAGACAGAGAGGGAGAGAAAGAATCCTAAGCAGACTCTCCACTGAGCAAGGAGCCCAATGCAGGGCTCCATCCTGCAACCCTGAGATCATGACCTGAGCCAAAATCAAGAGCTGGCCACTCCACAGACTGAGCCACCCAGGTGCCCCTTTAAGATGGCATTCAGTAAATGTCTTCAATCAAACTGGACATTTGCCACCTTAAAAATGATCGATTCAGGTCCATGGGGGACTTGGAGAAAGTCCATAGGTCATGGCTTCCGATCCAGAAAATCAATACTGTCTTGATGCCAATTCCTTGCATTTTGACACAGAGCAATGCAGGTAAAAGAAATGTGGCTTCTCCACACCTTGGAAGGAAGTTACTAAGTTGACTGTATCTCCAGCTGATCATCCCGTTAGTTGCCCCAGCTGCTTAGAAGGACCTGCAGTTTCCTGCAGCTGCCCATCTGTCTAGTGCTAAGCTTTTGCACGTGCTGCTCGCTCCCTCTCTGTGGCATTCTTCATCGCCTGACTAGCTTCTCCTAGTCCTTTGAGACTCAAGCCCAGGGCCATCCCCTCCAGAAAGTTTTTCTTCTCCCTGCCTCTGGGCTTACCTCTGCTGTGGGCTCTTCATACCATGTTGTGTCCATTTCCTCCTCCGCCTCCCGCAGGGGACCATGCAGGCACGGGCCCTTTCTCTCTGTTCCCTGCACACAGCAGCCTGCTGAGAACACGGAAGGGGCTCAGGATATGTTTATTAAAGGAGGTGGTATCCCTTTCGTGGTCTAGCGGCAGGGCCTTGTGACTGGAGTTGAGCTCTCTTGGGGGCTCTTTTTTCAATAAAAGGATTACAATGCAGCGGGGCTTTTCATGGGATTCTGAGCCAGTTTGTTTATTTACTTTAAAATGAATGGAGAGAGAAAAAAAGGGAAGAAAATACATCGAAATGCAATTTGAGGTGGTGGGATTCAGAGTGATTTGTTTTTAGTTTGGTTTTTAGCTTTTCTGTGTTCTCTAAACTTTCTACATGGGTATATATTTTTCGTTTTACAAGTAAAAAAATAAGCACTAATAGTTAAAAAATTAAGTAACTGGAATAAGATGTCAAATGGATTAGTTACTATTTGTTATAAAATGAAAACTTTTAAGCAAGCATGTTAGCCCGTTTTAAATTTTAAAATAAAATACCAGTAGCCAGGAAACAAAAATAACCTCAGTTTAATTTGAAAAAGCTATATAACGATGTTGAAACATTAAGATGGTTAGAATGGATATGTGCTATTACAAGCTTTGATTTGGCCCCAGGTTAACTCTAGAGGGGTCCCCATGTCAGCCTGTGTCTCAATGAGCACAGATGAACAGTTTCTGAGAATTGTCTTTATTAACAGATCCTCAGTGTCCTACAGAAGGAAGGCAAATGCAAAGTTTTCTCCAAGCAGAAGGGGAAAAATTCATTGTCATGCAACCTTGGGAGAGCATTCGCAACCCACTCAGGCAAGGGTTGTGGGTTCTGGCATTTATAGGTCCAGCCATCAGCTACAGGGCTTGGGAGTGCAAACAACCCAGTGCAATAGATAAGGGGTGGGTTAGCCACGGGTTACAGAAAACCCTACAACAAAATACTCAAATGCAAAGCCTTGCTTGCTGTTATGAGCAGAAATGTCACTCAATGAGGAAAATCCTAAGAGGGAAGGTGCTGGTGATTCTGATCAAGGTCTAGTGTGAGCCGTGGGAACCTGTAGAGATGAGCTTTCGGGCTCCCACTAAGAGGGACCATGCTTGTGTGTGCCATGGGAATTCAGGGATAAACCCCCACATCCGAGCCCTCGGACCACGGCCTGATTGTCAATGATTTATGTTTACCTTGGAGTATCTTCCCAACTGTTTGTCACTCACAAGTTTAGGACACTGTATGGTGACTTAGCATGTGAATAGGGCCTCAGTTCCCAAGCAATTAAGGTTCCAGGTTGAGACTTTTGAAATTGTATTTGCTCTATGACATGGTAATTCACGAACAAGCACATCTGAAGGCGCCCTGGGAGTTCTTCTAGGAGCACAGAAGTAAATGAAGGCTATGTAAACATTTGGGGGAAAAGATACCGTTTCATTTTTCATTATGCAGATTTAAAAGCTAAATTTTAAATGTGTTCTTGGAAAAGCCATTGGTTCACTAATATCTCCTAAATCAGAAATAATTTAGTTCATAATTCTACAATCAAACCAAATCGTACCTTTTGTCCTGGAGCACAACTTCATTGTAGAAGTCACGTGCTATCTGTAATAACGATGATTGCATGCCATTCTGGACCTTGGAGCATTTGTCACTGTGTCATGGAAATGATGGTGATGATGATGATGATCCAAGAGAGTTTGAGGGAGTATTACAGATCATATCCTTCAAAAGCAAGTATGTGGAACTCAGTTTTTAAATGAAATTGATAGTTGAAAACACTTGCCTCTCTTTACCTACAACCTCATCTGTAATGATTCATCCTGAAAATGTAGGCAGGGCAAAGCCCCATTAACCCTGTTCAGTTGACACGAAATCCAGTTCTGTAACTCAGCCTTGCTGGAAATGTAACACTTGCTTCTGTAAAATCCTGACAAAAGATAGAATACTTTCATATTGATGTATGATTAAACTGTTTCTCCTTCTCAGGAAAACCTCACATTTAAAATCTAAATGCTTTTTCATCTCCAGGGACAGGCCGGAGAGCCCCTTCTCATTACTGTGGCACTTCCCTTCATGCTGGGAGGGAGTTGGTGTAATGTGATGGATAACTGCATTTGTCTTTTGAAAGTTTCCCGTGTTATCCTTTGTGCTACTTGAGGCTGCCTAACTGGCCTACTTGTTGGTTAAGGTTCCAAGTCCTCCTCAACTACAGAGTGCTTACTCTTCTTAGGACCTGGAGAAGTGACCCCCATCATCACTTTCCAGATGAGAAAAAACTAAGGCTTGAAGGGATCAAGTGATTTCTTCAGGTTTAGACAATGCTTATCCATGCAGTGTAGAGTGGAGGATGGCTGGGGCAGCAAACGTGTTCAGAATGGACTGCAAATCTGATTTATTCAGAGCATTGCCCTCTTGATCCCTCTCAGCCTCCTTAAAACCCCTGCCTTCCCCTCCTTTCCTCCATAAGTTTTTTCCCATGAAGTCCCTGGTAATTGACTCAACCCTCCCCTTCCCAACACTTTACTTTGCTTGTGTGAACGGAGCCTTGGATACCTGAGGACAGTAGACCCATTTTGCTGGACTTTGTGTAGTTTATAATCCATGGTCAGAGCATCTTGGGAAGAATTTGGTCCCTATTTCATGTGTCAGCCCTGGATTACGCTGCATATCTGGCAAGGAGATCCTCTGGCTGCGCTAATTCTTCCTTGCTCAGGGCTTCTTGGCTCCATGAAGATGAGATTGTTAAAATACAAAATACATGGGGGCAACTCTCCCCCATGCTTATTCTTCTGTAGACATCACTCATTCATTCACTCATTCATTTCCTCATTCAACAAGTATCATGTGCCAAACCCTGCCGCAATAATACAGTGGCCGACAGGAATGAGAGCTGCTGTTCTCGTGGTGGAGACAAGCAATAACCAAGGAAACAGATGAACAAGGTAACTTCACCTTATGACATGTAATGAGGGAAGTAAATGAGAGACTTGGCAGAGAATATCCCAGGGGGATGGCTCTCTAAATAGAATTGTCTGGAAGACCACTCTAAGGAATTGCCTTCTGCACTGACACATGATAGAAGGAAAAAAAATCAGCCATTCCAGAACCTGGAGAAAGAACATACCAGGCAGGGAAAATAGGCAAATGCTCAGAGGTGGGCAAGAGTTTGACTTAATTGAGAAGTTGGGAAGGGGCCAACATAGCTGGAGCAGAGTGAGAGAGGGAGTGTGGTAAGCAAGGAGTAGGGTCAGACCTCGTTGGGCTTTGCTGGCGGCAGTGATTCTCAGAGGGACCACAGTGGTGCAGTCATACTGGCCGTTGCCAGCGAGCATCCATTTGACTTGTCTATGCCTTGTGGTTAGGTATTTAAACTCCCACTCTGGTCATAGGCCATGGCAAGGATGATTGCACCTTAAAAACATGTGTTTCGCACTTTCCTGTTAATCCTCCCAGGCTATCAACATTAGGTGAGCTGTCAGGAACTGAGGAGCTCTGCCCCCAGAGAGGCAACCATTTCACCCCTGAGGACATGAGCTGGAGGAGAACACAGGTTGCCCCTGTTCCTGTTCTGACCTTCCTGTTTATCCACAATTATTCTGAGACACTTGCATTTCCTTTGGCAGCCCACACAGCACTTAACCTTCACCATGCAAATTAGTATTAATCTATCAAGGATTCTAGGCCAGCCTGTTTTGTCCCCATTAACCTCTGGCTAGCCCTACACTACTCCAATAAAAAGAACTCCATTTCCTAATCAATGGTCACTTCCCGATGGAAATCATAATTATGGTTCTGCAGCATTCAGTTCGCATACACAGCTTTTATGAGTATGATGGATGGAAGTGAGGCAATGGGACTGAGTGGGTCGCATGCCTGGTTGCTTTGCTCATCTTTTCTGCAGGTTATGGAGGGTGGCCATGTACTTTATTTTCCAAATAGGGGCACTTTTAAGAGTGAAAGGGGGGCTCTATGAACAATTATGCTGTGAAAACAGACATAAACTGAGGTGAGTGGTCACCCCACGTCTTCAGTCTTTGGATATCACACACTTAATTATATTTCTGGATTTTTTTTCCATATAACATGAGAGGCATTCAATCTCTCTTGCCCCTTATGTTACATTCAAGTACGTTAAGTCCATCCAATGTATGGGTCTAAAGAGAACATCATAAAGTGACCTTCCCAATGGACTTCTTACTGGTGGTGTATGCCGAATTTCAGAATTAAGTAGGTAAGCCAAACCTTGTGACTTCAGTACTGTCCTTAGGCTCTAGATGGTTAGGAAAATGGCAGAGAGTTCTGAAAACTGCTTCCCTCACTCCATGTTCACCTTCCTGCCTAACGAAAGTACCTCTGAAAGGGGAGAG
The DNA here is from genome assembly GCF_011800145.1 of Mirounga leonina. Taxonomy (NCBI): domain Eukaryota; kingdom Metazoa; phylum Chordata; class Mammalia; order Carnivora; family Phocidae; genus Mirounga; species Mirounga leonina. The sequence goes on along the minus strand of NW_023270807.1, from coordinate 55,938,578 downwards.
GTAGGTGGCATGGAGATAATTTGCCTGATGATCTCTGGTCAGACCACCTGCTCGTGATGGGGAAGGTAGAAAAGGAGTTATTCTCAAGACAGCAAATAATATGCCATAGTGAGAACCTATTGTAGGTGTTAATAAGAATTGGACTGTCTTTAAAAAAAAAAAGAAAGAAATGGACTGTCTTTAAAAAAAAAAGAAATGGACTGTCTTGAGGGAAAGGAATGAACAGGGCAAACCCAATTTATTACTCTTGGTCTTATAGGAAAGAAAAATATATTACCCTGACTATCCTTAATTGGCAAGAATAATTTTTTATTCTTTAATTTATTAGAAAATCTTTAAAAAGAGCTGAATGTTTGTTTGCTTATTTGCTTAAAGAGCACAAAACTGTTGGATAAATTTAACATTGTATCCTGTCCTCCCTCCCTAAGCCATAGTTAAGTCAAAGTCTATCAGTCAAGTTAAAATGTTCTTCAGATACCCAGTCCCAGTGAATCTGTCAAGAAGAGAGTCCCTCAATTGGGATGATACTCTTGGAGATGCAAATTATTCCCCAACAGGATCTGATGGTTCACTTTTTCTGAGGGCACCTTTTCTTCTTTCATAGGAGAGTTGACGGAGAGCTGCTGTGCTGAGAATATTTAGCTTCGTGATTTAGACTAACAAAGTATCTCATACCACAATTCCCCACTAGGGTTTTGGTAAGTCATGTCAACATGCTGAGATGTTGACATTTACAGGGAAGCTCACCTAATCCTCCAATGACCCATCTCGTCCTCTCCCTCTCTGCCCACTGTTGTTTCCTACCCTTTCCTATTATTTTTTTATGCCAGCAAAAAATGAGCTCACTCCTGTATTGGGACAGCTGTCCTCTCAAACTCCTGTCCATGTGCTCAGTTCAGTGCAGCTCAGCCTGGAAGCAAATATTTTTACGAAACAACTGGGATATAACTATATAACTAATAGATAAAACAGGGATGCGTTGTGGTTCAATTCTGTGGAAAAATAAATTACCCAGTGTGAATCCCATGGAGGCATGTTTAAGGATACTCAATCACAGAAGTGTTTTGCCATCTAGACCAGTGTCCAAAAAAATGCAATATAAGCCATATATGTAATGTAAAATTATCTGGTGGCCACACAAAAAAATAAGTGAAACTAATTTTAATAATTCGTTTTATTTAACCCAATATATGCCAAATATTATCTCAACATGTAATCAATATCAAAACTATTAATGAACTATTTTACATTATTTTCATGCTAAGCCTTTGAAATCTGGGGCAAGTTTCAATCCAGACTAGCCACATTTCACATGCTCAATAGCCACATGGCTAGTAGCTACTGCATTGGACCGGATAGGACAGATGTAGACCTTTGCTACTCCAAAATGTGGTCTGTGGACAGATGTCACTCTGTGAGCTGTTGGTACAGGTCCAAAATGAGATAAATGTAGAAGGTGAAAAGAAGTATTTAAAAACTTTGGTGGCAATTTGACATTGCCATGATAGCCAAGCATGTAATCATTTTTTTTAAAAAGATTTTATTTATTTATTCATAAGAGACAGAGAGAGAGAGGCAGAGGGAGAAGCAGGCTCCCCGCCGAGCAGGGAGCCCGATGCGGGACTCGATCCCAGGACCCTGGGATCATGACCTGAGCCGAAGGCAGACGCTTAACCATCTGAGCCACCCAGGCGCCCGCATGTAATCATTTTTAAAGTAATTATTTTTATTGTAGTTTTTGGAATATTAGTCTGCAATTGATTGGGGGTCAGAGTAGGGGAGCAACCTGAATCTTCCTCACGGATAGCTTGAGAAGCTCTGCTCTAGACCTGCCACCTTCCTCACCCTACACTTCTTGGCCAGATTTGCCCAGCAACCTATAGAAATAGATCCCTCAAAAGTCACTTGTATGGCTCATTGTGGAACTCTGGCTTTCTTCTGGTTCTCATTCTCCTCAGTGTTTCATGATATTTAACTCTTTTTTTTTTTTTAAGATTTTATTTACTTATTTGACAGAGAGAGACAGGGAGAGAGGGAACAGAAGCAGGGGGAGTGGGAGAGGGAGGAGCAGGCTTCCCGCCGAGCAGGGAGCCCGATACGGGGCTCGATTCCAGGACCCTGGGATACATAATGAGCCACCCAGGCGCCCCTCATAATATTTAACTCTTAACCACTTCTTTTTTCTTAAAACTTTCACTCCCTAAGATTATTGGTTCTCTTAATTGATTTCTTCAGCATCCTCCTTCAGCATCCTTCTAAATCCGAGTTCACCAGGAAATAACAGGGTGGGAAGTGAGCTAATTTGGGAAACATAATTTGTCCATTGAGCATAGTATAGTTATGAGTAGAAAGCTAGGAGATGGGTTGTCAGGGAGAGAAAGAGTGCATATGTTAGGATTTTCCAGAGAAAAAGAACCAGTAGGATATATTTCTATGTATAGATGTATCTCTGTCTATCTATCATCTGTGTATGTATGTATGTATGTATCCATCTATCTATCTATCATCTATCTACCTATCTGAGAGAGAAATTATAAAGTCAGCAGTCCGGTGGTGGAGAGAGAGGAGAGGACCTGCCTGACAGTTAGGAGGGGGTGATGGCAGGATGTGAAGTCTGTGAGACTGGGAGCAGGTGACACTGACTCCCAGGCTTAGCTAGCGGGATGCCAGGAAAGACCAGATCCACCTGGATGGATCCATCCCAGCACCTGAAAGTTAAAGTCAAAGTATCTGAAAGGGAACCCCTTTCCTCCACCTCTCCCTATCTCTTTCTCTCACCCCTAGTTCCTTCTCTTGATCCCATTCTGTGAGCAGTATCACTGTTCTTCCACTCATGAGGGCTCAGAATCTGGGATCACCTTTGCTTCCCTTCCCCTTGTACGTCCCATCTCTTGTGAAGTCCTAGAGAGTCTCTTTCCACAGACTCTCTTTCAGCCTCTCATTTCTATTCATATTCCTTAGCAACCAGCTAGAACAGACTCTTCACCTCTGGCTAAGCTCTTGCAATGTTCTCCTAGTGTGTCTTCATATTACCAGCCTCTTCGTGCTCCAAACCACCTTCATGTCCCTGCCAAGTAATCTTGAGAAACAGCTTGAAGCCTGTCTTCCCTCCCCAAAGTTCCATGTCCTTTCATTGCCTATTGATGATGTCTTGTCTCCTTCCTTGGGGATCCAAGGGCCTCCATGACCTGGCTCCAGCAGCTGTTTTAGGGTTCATCCTCTACCCCAGGTTACTGAGTTCTCTGCATGTCAGGCACTGTGGAAGGCCCCAAAGGTATAGCCCTAATGGCATAAGAGGGCATGGAGGGGGCAAGTTTCACTGGGGGCACATGGTAAGGGGCTTTAACCTGATGTAGGGTTCTTATTAAGCTGAACCCTAAGGAATTTTTAGGAATTGGCTAAGAAGAGGAAACCATACATACGAAGGCCTAGACACTAGAAAAAAGTGTGATTCCTTTAAGGGCCTGGAATAAAAGCCCCTGGCTGAATCCACAGAGGGCAAGGACAGGCTCAGCATGATGTCACAGAGGGGCATATAGCAACCATCTTAAGAATGTGGGCCTGGGATGCCTGGGTGGCTCAGTGGTTAAGCGTCTGCCTTCAGCTCAGGTCATGATCTCAGGATCCTGGGATCGAGCCCCGCATCGGGCTCCCTGCTCCACAGGAAGTCTGCTTCTCCCTCTCCCACTCCCCCTGCTTGTGTTCCCTCTCTCACCGTGTCTTTTTCTGTCAGGAAAAAAAAAAAAAAAGAATGTGGGACTTAATCCCAAGGGCAATGGGAAACCATGGGAAGATTTCAAGCAGGGATGTGAAAGGATCAAATTTGCCTTTTAAAAAGTTTACTCTAACTGCTGTAGATTTTAACTATTGAGTACCTCTTTCCCCCCTAAAACTTTCTCTAACATTTTAAATCCTGTGTTAAATTTTATCTCCATGTACGTTGGGAATTCCAAAGCTTATTTCTCAAAGAAGCTGTTTCATTTAATATCTCTCTTGTGTGCCCTGTGTTCTTTGGAACACAATTTGAGAAATGCTGGCCTAAATAATTTCCTCTGCCTGGGATGCACCCTTGCCCTGTTGAAATCCAGCCATCTCACCAGACCCGGATCCAATCATTCTTCCAGTTCTGCCACAATTGTCTGAAGCCTCTCCCAGGTCCCACAGTCAGGTCTAAAGTCAGCTTTCTTCATCCCTGAAACCAAGGCTCTTTTCAGATCTTAAAAGACTATCGTGCTGGGATATCAGAGATTTCTGTCTTTTCCGAAATTTTATAGTGCCTCATTGACCTGTTTCTTGGGGACTCACCAACTGACCTTGTAGGAGAGCAGAATATGTATATGTCTTCATTCCCCCTTTAAGGGCTGGGGTTGGGGGTTATTAGTTTCTGGGGCTCTCTCATACTCCTGCTACTTTATCTAGAGGAGGAGCTCAATTGCTTTTTAATGAATTCTCACCTCTTGAGAAGCCGCCCTCCCCCTGTTCTAGGCCACGTGTACGTAGAGCACCTCTGTCTTCAGCAGGAACTGCAACCCTCCCAGCATCGTCTGGGTGCCTGTCAGCGCCCACGCCTGCAGGTGTTGCTGGAGGGGAAACCTCTCTCTGACTTCGACCCCTGGGATCCTTAAAACCCTGGCAATCTCCTGCCACCCACCCCATATTTTTATCCCCCAGATCAAGACTCTAGAATGCTTTCCGGAGATCCCCCAGGCCATCTGGAACACACAGACCAGGCCAGGCACTTGATGGGCATGTTCCTCTCTCTACTTAGTGCTTTCTGAGTTTCTCCATCACTGAACCAGGGAAGAGGTCTGTTTCCTGTTGTGCCTTCAGGTGTTTCTCAGCCTGCGCTTAAGAACAGGCTTCCTTTGGTCCAAAAGGTATCACAGCGGCATTTCCCCTTTTGTGATAGTGTGTGTGGGGAAGGTAAGTGGGGAGTAATGGCTTTTGTCAAGGAGTCCGTCCTCCCCCCACCCCGCGTCACTGTCAGCTCCCCTTGCTAGTGCTCGTTCCCCTCACTCCTTGTGGGAAGGACTGTCAAAGGATGTCAGGATAAATTCTCTGCTCCTACTTGCGCCTTTTCTCTCTCTCTCCCCCTCCTCTCTTTTGATTCTGTCTTGATGTCATCTCTTCAAAGTATACTACCTGTAAAATATTGATTCACAGCAGGCTGCATCTGCCAGGATCAGATTTCTCTTCCTCTGGCAGCAGGAATAAACTACCACAGGCACGCAGACCCGGTGCGGCTTCGACGCGTCTTCCCCCACCCCCGTCTGTCTCTTGCCTGACTCGACATAATGAAACAGCGGCCAGAGACATTCCAGAAGCAGAGAAACCAAGGAACAACCCGTGGGGACATAAAAGAGCCTGGGGAACCTGCAAATGGCGAGTGTAACAGATACCACCCCAAGCCGCAGAGGGATCGGGAGCCCCCTGGCTTTCTGATAGCAAGTAGAAAAATAGCAAAGGAAAACAAAGCTGCCCAGTTAACCACCCCTGGGAGCATCATCGCAATGGTCCTCTGCCTCCTGCCCTTCCTCCGTTTCCCCACTCATCTTGGGCTGAATTGTAAAGCTGCGCATTGAAGCGCTGGTACCTTATGAACCCCGCCGGCGATATCAAACCCAGAGGAAGAGCTGATGTAGCAGGGACGTGAATTCTGTGTAGGAAAAAGAGAGCTAACCACCGTGAGGTAGCAGGGCAAGGTAGGGAAGGGCTTGGGCTCTGGAGCCAGAGCCTGGGGTGGGTACAAGGTGCTTACCACTCATGTGATTTGCGGCAAGTTAGTGAACATATGTCCTCATTTCCTTGTTGGGATAACGGAACTGTTGTCATGAGTATGTGAATTAATAGTTGTAAGGCATTTAGAATAGTGCCTGGCACACAGCACTATTGAAATGTCTACTCAATACATACATACTGTTTCCTTGATGGGGAGTCAGAAGTCCGAGTGAGTGGGAACGGGGGGGGGGCATTCCTTGACCCTCCCGGGCCTGTAAGTCATCCCCCTGCCAGGTCTCCAGAGCAGACAGGCGGCTGGGGGATAAGCCAAGTCCCAGGGGGAGCCTGAACATTCTCCTCTTGTTCGTTTGCAAACGCGCACTTGTTCGAAGGTGTCTTGTTCTCTGGGAAGGTGACTCCTTATTCAGAAGCCCAGCAGTCATGGGAAGTTTTCTGAACCTGGGCAGTGTGTGTCTCTGTCATGTGCATCCTCACTGGGGGAGGAAAGTATTAAAAAGAGAAGCGGCCATCCGAAGTCAGTAAATCCGTCATCAGAGATGACAGCTGTGGGTTTGCATTCTTGTTTTACTGCGACTTTGAGCAAGTTGGTGAAGGTGGCCGTGGCATCCAGCTCTGGTCTGCGAAGAGTTATGATTTTCTACTGTATTAAGCTACTGAAGGGACCCTACCACTTAGCACCCTCCCGGGAGCCTTCTCTTTTGCAGTGTAGGGAAATTTACCCCTTGTGACCAACTGTTAAGCTTCCTGTGAAGCCTCTTTTAATTCAGATTTGGTTCAGCTCACGATGGCTTCAGAGTCAGTGGGGAAAACATTTATGATATGACAAACTAGCAACCTGTATTTTTTACGTACTGTTAGAGAAATCATGAGGCTTTTATACTCGCGTTCTTTTGCTTTTTGTTGGGAGAGGTGTCCTTTGAGACCCCTCAGTTCCTCACTTTATATTCTTTCTCCTCTTCAAACCTCAAAGCCTCTCTACACAGTAGCAGGCTTCCCTTTGATGAGGCAGGCTGGAGAAAGTTTCTTCTGAAGACTGTCAGAGTCAATGGTCTGCAGTCAAAGGGAAGACTGTGGGGTCAAGTGAAGCATCCATCTCATCACTGGGGGGGATTAATTCCTTCAGCATGAGGGGGCTTATTTCCATGTCCCAAAGGCCTTGAAGGGCACTGCAATCTCATGGACTTTCTGTGGGCCCAGTGTGCCCAGCCTGTCACCCTCACAGTGGCGTGCTCCACAGAACTGTCTTGTTCTTCTTAAATTGTTGTTCGTGTCCCTTTTCAGACACAGAGCAAGAGACTGGCACAGTGCAAAGTATCTTGGGACATTTGAACGTGGGGCTGTGGGAGACAGAGTATCTGAGCAGAGCAGTAAGGGAGGTGCCAGTGGGAAGCCATGAGGTCTAAACCTTGACCCTGAGCCAGGCTTTGTCAAAGACGTGATGTGGAGAGTGAATGTCTTTTATAAAAGGAAGGGAAAGGAGGGCAACTTGGAAACCACGTGTAGAGGTACAGTGGCATGATTACCTGCCTGGAGCTTGGTTCTGCATTGGTATGGCCACGGGGAAGGTGAACCTTCCATGGAAGGTGAAGTCATTTTCCTTCCCCATGGCCATACCAATGCAGAACCGAGCTCCAGGCAGATAATCACGCCACTGTACCTCTACATGGGCTCAGATTAATGTTAATAACATGCGGGTATAAAGATGTACTGAGAGTAAGGAGTTCCTCAGGAGTTGTGTTCCTTCGGGAACACAATGAGAAAACCATGGAAAAAGGATCTTTACATGGCCAGTTAATAAAGAACTTAAAAGTCACCTCTGGTTTTTATCTACTAGCCAACTTGTCCCCACCCTTCCTCCTATTTATAGTCCCTAGGAAGCAATAGGTATACAACCAATATTTGGTGAATAAATGAATATCATCTTATATTTATGCCTTTGAGCTCAGTGATCATCAATAGCCTAAACAATTTCACTGTTGGCTCCACTGATCTGATTACAATTTTTTTGTTCTTTTCAATTAAAAAGAAATCTTTCAGTTGTCTATTTTATTCTTTTCAGGTCTGAGGTTAGGAGCCTATATTAATTTGCATGACCAGGTTAACTGACACCATATTAGGTGTTTCCTATGTATCCATTTAACCAAGATTTATTGAGAATTTCCATATTTCACTAAGTGCTGTGGTTTAGTTTCTACTTTCAAAATCTAAAAGGGGACAAAATAGACTGGAACAATACACTGTGATAGGTATTAAACAGATATAAATAGGAGCTGCTATGGAAATGCAAAGGAAGAGAGCTTTACCTACCTGGTGAGTGTGTGTGCACATGGAAATGGAAGGAGCCAGAAAGGGTTTCTAGAGATGGTGGCATCTCATTTTATGATAATGATGTGTTATATTTCTGTGAGTAAGTGGATTCCACAATGAGAAAAAAAAACTTTGTAGACCAAAAAGACATTTAGTGGAATATACTCTGCTAGAAGGGGATAAAAACCCTAGGAATTGGAAGTGTGACTCTCTAAGTCCAGCCTTGCAAAATATAAAACCAAAAAATATCCTGATGAACTTCCCTAATGTGACTCTCTTTAACATTTATCCACTCATTTGCTCATTTGTTTATTTATTTTCCAGCTTTATTGAGATACTTGACATCTTTAACTTTGAAGAGCAACTTGGTTCTGTGATTATCCTACTGAAAGTTCAGTGAGAATTTGGGGAACAGATTGATGAAGAAACATGATTCTTCTATGACTAACTAAAGTACAGTTCCTGCTGGTGGCAAGAATGAACCGAAGAAGGCAAGGGTGTTGTATAGAGTATTTCTCTCAAGGTTTTTGTCCCTGAAGAGAGAGAATGAGTAAGCCTTATTTTATATTGACTGATTAGTATCTGTCAAAGAAGAACAATGGCAAGAGTTAAGTAGAAGTACCAGCAGATCACTTTTATTAATAACATTGAGATGGGACACATGGTGCCTGCCGTATTACTTAGGAAGTTGCTTAGATAACAAAAGCCCTTTTACTTCCTGAGTAAACATAGACAAGGGTATATGAGTCACCGGGAATCTACTTCAGGTAATGGCTTGGCATCCACAATGGTAAAAAGGAATGATGGAGGGTTGGAAAGCAAAGAGAAAACTCATTTGAAGAGGGAGAATCAATAATGTTAGCTAGCATGTTTGTTCATCTGTAACATGAGGAATTTGGGGCTGGATTGAGTCCAAGGTTCTTGCCATCCTTGACACATCATGGACCTATGGATCCAGTAAGGAGCAGACAGGCAGTAGAAGGAACTGACTGGCTTATTAATTAAAACCTGTAATGTTTTTCTTCTCAAGAATGGAAACTTCTATACACAATGTTCAAAACCAGGGCATTTTTAAAGATAAAAATGAGAATATAACAAAATACAGACAAAAGTTATAGAACACAAATGAAAAAAGTGTCACGTTATCAAACGGATACTGCAATGCACATGTTATTTTCTCTGCAAGTGAGATATTTGAAAAGCTTGTTAATTCTTTGGGATATTGAATAATATTTGTTACACAATTTCCTTGTTGTATTAATGAGTATCCTCAAAGCCTCAAAAGAGTGGGGAATTTTAGGAAGCTTCAGAAACTCATAGTCAAGGTGTAGCTTTGGTATTGAGAGGATCTGTTTCAAAATAAAAAATAAGAGCAGTGCATGTTACGGTTTCTGAAAGTTTCTATGTTCGGTTGAACACTTTGGAAAAGAGAGATGTTCATCCAAACGTATGGTCCCCAATCACAGAGTTGTTACTGGAAAGCGGTTGCCCAATCGTGGACATCTTTGCCGTGTCCCTAGTCTCTTGGTGGGATCATCTGACTCTTTGTGTCAGTCGAATACTAGTGGAAGTGATGTACATCATTTCTTGGCCCAGGATGTTAAGCAAAGAGTGTGCCTTCCCATAGTCTCTGTCTGTCCTTATGATTGGATGCAGAAGACCCCACGGTCCTAGAGGATGGCATAACCCTAGGACAGACGAAACCCAGATCCTGGATGCACAGCATGAAAAAACCTGCCCATCTACCGGCATGGTGCTGTTAAATGAACAAGAAATAAACTGCTATTGAGTTTTGGGGTTTATTTGTTTTAGCAACTACCTGACTGATATAGGCACCACATTTCTTGATTTTGTATAGGATGTTAAACTCATTCATGGGATAGAAAAATACACATTCTGATTTAGGGTCGATGGGGCTTATTGGAAATCTGGATATGTCCTGTGATCTAAAGCCATGAGAAAAGAGAAATCAACAATCTTTTTTGTGTGTGTGATGTTAAATTGTCGTAAAACAACTGGAGGGCTCTGGCTTTCTTCTTGTCAAAGTCAAAATGGAATTATGTGCTTTAGCCATTCAGGGGTATCAAAGAGTGGCTTCTTGATAATCACTAATTTGATTTCAGAGAGACATGAATTTCTGACTTTTCTTCAGCTATCCTTGATGAAAGGGGACAAGTATGATTGGTATGAACTGGGCGGCGGGGGGGTGGGGGAAGAAAAAAAGATGGTTAAGACTCGGGAAATAGCAGAACATGCCAATCATTATTATACTTACTCAACAAGCCCTGTAGTCTTCAGCTGTCAATAGTCACATTACAGTTGCCTGTTATTGCTAACATTAAAAAAACACAATGGGTCAAATAACATGTGCAATAGATATTTCTACTGGTCAAGGAAGATGTCCTAAGACCTGGTCTTCCCCCCCCCCC
>NW_023270807.1:55856158-55928003 GCF_011800145.1 Mirounga leonina | reverse complement strand
TGAGCCGAAGGCAGTCGCTTAACCAACTGAGCCACCCAGGTGCCCTGGTCTTCCCCCTTTTGATTGGTGCTCTCTGGTCTTTGCAGCTGCTTGTGGTCCATACACTCTTCAAGCACTGAGCTGAAGTAAACCCAAGAGTGAGAGAAACAGTCTCACATAGTCTTAAAGGCAGGACTCTATATTCTCATAAATTCATAGAAATAGCACCATTGTAAAACTTGATAGAAGCTGATCATAGCCAAAACCTGGGCAAGGGAAAATGGATCACTATAAGACAATGTTGTGTGGTAAAACAATTTAATTAGTAGGAGGACAAGATGAAGAAGAAAGGTCAGTTACGGTCAGGATTGTTATGGTCATGTCTATATATTAAATACACTAGATAGTTTGGACAAAACCAATAAGAACCTCTCTCCTGGCACAGAGATGAATGCTTCCAGATACCTTTGTGTTTTGAATACCTCAAAGAATCCTGCTCACTCTCTGGGATGGCTTTTTGTGTGTGTGTAATTTGCAGGAAGGCTTTATCAGTCAATGCCTACTTCACTCAACTCCCTGTTTGTGTGAAGATTAAATATTAAATCAGTGTTCTTTGAAAGTCTCCAAAGCAACTCAGTACATGTTTTAGCAGACTCTTAAAATTTTATTTTCATTTTCTTTTTTCATGAAATGAAAAGTTCAGCAGGGCGAGGTAGAGGGTGAAGGAGTGAGGTGTGTAGGGTGTGAAATTTAAGGACGCACCCATTCTCACCCTGCACTTGCATGACCCTGAGAGTGAGTTCCTCCTTAAATTTTGTGCCCTAAGCTTTTCACTCGCCCGAGTCCCATCCTTGAAAGCCACAGATAAACATGTGTGAAAAGTGTACCTAGGACGTGTGCAGAGCCACTTGGGACATCTTAAACATTGTTTCTGTCTGAGTTTGGGTATCTGGTAGTAACTTCTTAATGAGAAATGCAAGGAAATCAGCTCCAATGTCAAGGTGAGTTCCTGCTGAGCAAATGACACCAGGAAAGAAAAGCTCCTCTTTTGGTCTTTGCTTGAATAATAATAATAATAAAAAAGACCTATAATTGGATTTCCTTAAAGACTTGGAGAACTCACATCTTTATAACTTTTCAGATTGAAAGGTAGTCCTTTTGAATTCTATTAACTTTGCAGCCTACGTCTTTTAGAAAGTAAGATTATATAGCTTCTGAAGAAAACCAGGAACAATGAAGTGAGCAATATTTGCATTCACAAGTTATTCTGTGTTGGCAGATTGTCATCTTTTGTAGAAATATCACAATTTTTCAAAAGGACCACTTTGAAGATAAAGAATTATATTTAATCATTTTTTTTTGTTGTTAATAAAAAAGTCATTTTGAATGCTCACTTTGACAGTCAAAGATCCCATTGCCCTTTAGCATGGCGCAGCCCACTTCAGGTACCCACGTTGCAATCAAGGCCCTCGTCCCCCTCTCATCTTCACCTCTACCGGGATAATAGCCCACTTTCACACCCCTGCCACTTACTTTCTAAAGGTCCCTGCTCACAGAGGAATGAAAAACTAGGAAACTTGGTTGTCTAAGAAATTTTAGTAGCCTGACATCTAAAGAAATGGTGGCTAATAGCTACAGTGGGAAAGAGGAGCTAACAAATTTAATGGACAGATCAGAATACTGTATTTTTTATTCTAAGACAGCTTAGTTTAAAATCCTAAGCCTCAATGACCAGTAACATGTGAGAAAGAGTTGGCCACAGCACTCAGAGTCACTGATGAGAAAACAAGATCTCTTGAAAGGATGCCTTCCCTTATTTCTTATAAACATTTCCAGGGATTGAGATGGGTAGATTGAATCTTGTCTCTTAGAAAATTGGACATTTCCACATCACATGAAGGATGGTGGCAGTTTTTATACATTTGTAACTAGACATAATGATGTCACAGTCAGGCCTCAGAACGTGATCATAAATATAAGTGTTATGGTGTTGAGTACATGGCTTCTAGGAGATGATAAAACACTATTCTGGGGGGCGCCTGGGTGGCTCAGTTGGTTAAGCAACTGCCTTCGGCTCAGGTCATGATCCTGGAGTCCCAGGATGGAGTCCTACATCAGGCTCCCTGCTCACCAGGGAGTCTGTTTCTCCCTCTAATCCTCCCCCTCTCATGCTCTGTCTCCCATTCTCTCTCTCAGATAAATAAATAAAATCTTTAAAAAAAACCCCAAAAAACACTATTCTGGGTTCGCTTCTCCTGCTTTTTTTTTCATTTTCTTTTTTTTCTTTTTTCTTTTTTTATTATGTTATGTTAATCACCATACATTACATCATTAGTTTTTGATGTAGTGTTCCATGATTCATTGTTTGCATAACACCAGTGCTCCATGCAGTACGTGCCCTCTTTAATACCCATCACCAGGCTAACCCATCCTCCCGCCCCCCTCCCTGTTTAAAATTTAGGCAGTGGGGAGAATCCTTCTCTGCCCCTGGATGGAAGATCCTGTGACTTTTATGCTTATTCTTGGGTGAAAGATTGGTATATGATCTCTTTAAGCTAAAAACAGTCTCAATTCAGAAATTAGATTTTCTGGCCCAAATGTTAAACTATTGCTTTCATCCTCTTTTAAGGGTAGACTTCTGCCCTGAACCCCCATCCCCATGCTCAGACTTTTAATTGGCTTCTTTCATTTCCCACTTGCTAGCTGCTTTTCCTCTCTTCCAGGGTCAAAGCTGGGGGAAGGTGGAGAAGTGAGGGTTCTTCCTTTTGGGTGGTTTCCTGGTTCTGCTGGTGTAGCCTGACCCAGGAGCTGCTCATTCTGCCACCAGAGTTCGCAGGTGTGTGGAGCACGGCTCTCCGTGGCTCATTGTAGAGAATGCCCTCACCCGGCATGAGATGAAGGAGTCGTCCCCCCACTGAGGATCCTCATACTACTAGCAGGTCACAGGTAATAGTTTGCTCCAAATAAACCTCTTCACAAAGTCCTCTTCCCCCTTCTTTCCAGCCCTGGCTCTTTCAAGTCCCTGTGTATGGCAACGCTCTGATACTCAAGTTAGGACCTGATGCATTAGTGCCACAGCCAAAATTGAAGCCTCGAGGACCCCATTTTAACATCGTGATACATCAATGAAATAGAATAATCAAGAGATTTTTTTCTAGTAAACAAAAATAACTTAATAAAATATCTAGTGATTCAATGTTCTTGGTCTCCTTAATATGATCTATTTGATAAAAACCCTTCACTGAACCCTGCTCTGTCCCAGCTATGGTACGGCTCACACTCAGCTACAATGTGTGGAGTGTATCGATCTGCACTAATGTCCTTCCACCCAACATCCAGCTACTTGGTCTATCAGGTGCAGAGATGCATGCTCCCTACTCACCAGGGCCTAGCCGGAACATGGGTATTCACCACCTGCCATTCGTTTCTTAGTTGATTTTAGACAATTATGCCCAGTCCCTCAAAAGATGGAGGTGCTTTCCAAGTGTCTATTCCTTTGAAAGGGCAATAAATGTTTTCCCTTTATACACTATATTAAATCTATAACTCACAAAGAAATAATTTCATAACCTACTGGCCTGACAGCCTTTACAAGTAATTTAACTTCCTCAGGATGGGATGTTGTCCAACATCAGGGACGTAGATACAATTGCTAGATCACCAGAAGCTGCCATACACATGTTTAGAAAAGTAAACTCGATTCCACCCTGGCCACCCAGTAGGCAGGAGCTGATGGTTTGCTGATGGTTTCGCCTTTCTGGTGGTTTGAGGCATACTGATGTTTGGCAACCTGGAACTTCTGGAAGGACCGAAAAGTATGTGATACAGAAGGATTATAATCTAGGAAACCCTTAGAGGGGCTACAGTAATAGCCAATACCTAAAGAACTTTCTTCTTTTGTACTTTCCTCCTTTGTTCCCTGTTAGTTTTGCAGGAGTATATCAGAAGGTAGGGCTCAGGGAGCATGCCGAGGCTGAGAGAAGGACCCGGAAGTTGACTGTTTCAGGAGTGCTCCTGGCTGCAGGCTTTTAGAAGGCAGTTGCTGTTCTTTACTAAGTGGTTCCTTTCAGCTCACCAGGCTGGGAAGCTGACAGGTACTGCAAAAACACAGGGAGACAAGGGAACCTAACACCAAATGACATTTTAAAGAAAATTGTAATTCTCTGCATCAGATTCAAACCACATACTCTCTGCTCATGAAAGCTTGGATGGGGGCAAAAATCTTACCTAAGCAAAATATTTGCCTTGAAAGAGGGTATGAACAACCCAAATGAAGTAATTCTCTGTAATATTCTATTCTTTACTATAGACAATTTAATTCAACACATTTTATTGAACATCTTCACTACGCTTCCAGTGAAGACATCAATTTAAACAAGACGCAGGCCCTGCCTTCCAGGGGCTTACAGAAATGGGAATACTAACTGGTATTTGATAGTTAAACATCTATAGCTTTAAATCCAAATTGGTTTTTGGCAGAGCAATGAAACTACCAGTTTCCTACTATGCGGCGATTGTGACAAAGGAAGATATTTCTAATGTTAAGAATTTCTCTGGCCCAAAGAACCAAGAAGATGTTAACAGCACAATGGCATCTAAAAGCAAAACCGAGACAGTCTGTTCTTTTCTTCATGAAAGAAGGCTGAAAATGTGCTTGTGAATATGCATGTCCCCTCTTGCCAGGCGCCCTTTATTATCCTTTAATTACTACAGGATACTTCCTGTCTCTGTGATTTAAACAAAAAATTATTTCTTCAATCTCATCCTCAGGCTTATTCGTCCATTTACTCAGTGAACCTAGTTTCATGGTCTATCATGCAACCCTATTATCCATTCTATAACTTAGCATATCATTTTACTCTCAAGCTTATCGATCTGACATGTTTGGTGTACGCAAATTCATCTTTTTCTCCAGGGTCAAGTTTTTTTTAGAATGAACTACCACCTTGTATTCTGGTTAAGTGAGACTCTCCCCTATACTATTGCTTAGTGCTTGCCTACCTCTGTGCTGTTTTCCCTCTTTCCTCTTCGTTCCATCTCCATTCATTTAAATCCTTCCCACATTTTATGGATAACACAAATGCTACCTTTCCTGGTTACTCCCCAGGAACTCTCCCCTGATCTTAGAACTAAAATCAAACTTTTTTTGTGGTGAGTGCCCATCGTGTTAGTCATTAGTGCTATTTCTTTTATTTGGTTCTCTCTCTCATTTGGGGCACGTTGTAAGATTGTTTGTCACTGGCCTTGAGCTCAAGCATGGTCGAGGCACATTTTTAGCCAACAAAATGTGGATGGAAGTAATATGTCACCTCCGTGTGGAAGCTTTAAAAGTCACCCAGTGCTTTGCCTTGTTGTCTTTTTCCCCTGCCATGGCGACTAGTGATATTCCAGGTGGGGACTGCTCCATCAGCCTGGATCGTGGACTGAAAATGATCATGATAATGTGGAATTGAGCCCACAGTTGATCTGCAATAGACATATTATAAGAGCAAGAAATAAACTTTTGGTGTTTAGGCCATTGAGATTGTGAGGCTATTTGTTATCGCAGCAAAACCTATTTTATTTTGACTGATAGTGTGGATACAAAATGTTGATGTCTTTTTTTTTTTTTTTAAATCCAATTCACTTCAAAAATGCATACTGATATCCAGTGCAGTTGAGCCTTCTGATGATTGCAGCCCTGGGTAATATCTAACTGCAACCACAAGAGGGACTCCAAGGGAGAATGGAGAAGGAAAGTAGAATTTTTGGTCACCAATTTTCTCAGTAACCACGGACTTTCTTTTCAAAGGAGTCTTTTATATGAAAAGATAAGCTTAAAAGCAATTAAGACAGATCCTCCTTGGCTACCTTTGAAAAGGCTGTTGTTTCCAGAATGCTGCCCTTGGCCCTCTCCTTTTCTCTGCACATTCTCTCTGAAAAATCCCAAGCTCAACCACAAGCTTTATGTCTGACTCCCATATCTATACTCCTAGCTGTAGGAAGACCTGGCCAACTGAGGCCTTCTTAGTTTTTGGACCTACAATATCATGAGCAAAATAAAATGGTTATTTTTAGCCACCAAGGTTTGGAGTAACTTGTTATACAGCAATAATAACAAGAATCGTGAATCACCTTCACAACTCTTCTTGCTCCTTCCCTCACTAGTGCTGGTCCTGCAGCTCAGGGGCTGGCAGCCTCCCTTATCCCACAGCCTCTTACTCAGGGCCCCATCCAGACACTGACCCATCCTGACCTCCCCACACCTGATCAATTCCAAGATTCTGATTCAGAATAGTCTGGATGGTATATCAAATGTGGATGAATCTAACCAGTCCTTTGTGTTCTCAAAGTTGTTCACAGTAGTAATGTGCAATTTAGTAGCAGACTTGGAGAGAATTTCAACTCTCCTTAAAACATGTTGGCTACACACACCCTTACAGAAAGCGTGTGTTCAATAGGATGAGCAATGCTAGCTGCTGTAACAGATAATCAATCCTGAACACTCAGGGCCTGAACACAGTGCAAGTTTCCTTCTTGCTCACTTTGTTATCCAGGATGGGTGGTGTATTAGATAGGACAAGTAATGCTAGCTGCTGTAACAAATAAGCCCTGAATGCTCCATGACTAACACAGTGAAAATGTCCTTGCTCATTCAACTGTCCAGGATAGATGGTTCAGTATTAGTATGGAAAGAGAAGAGATGTTGGTTTAGGGAGGATCCTCTTTATTCTTTGTCTGATTTTCCCTTGATTGTGATGGCAAAAACTTTTAGAAAAGTTTCTAAGCATCCATATACTGGCTTCAGACTTAGGAACATGGCAGCATGCCTCTGCTCTGGATAGATTAGCTGGACTTGATGATGTATCAATGCCGGTGAATAGTGGGAAGTGGTGCTGTCAGGGTAGGCTGTGGCCAGGATGTGAAGGACCTTGAAGGCCAAGCTAAACCATTTCAACTCTATCTTGTGGGTGGTTTGGAGGCATCAACAGTTTTTAGGCATAGGAAGGCATGATTATAAGAAAGCAGAACTGGAGTCTGTATATAGGGTGAGGCAGATGGGCTCAGGAGCCCATGGCAGAAGCCCAGGTATCAAGGGAATGGTAAAGGGAATCTGCAGTAAGAGCTGGCAACCAGCTGGAAAAGAAGTCACTGAGATGAGAGATAGTGAGAAGGAAGATTGAGAGGACCAGGTCATCACTTACATTAACATATGGGATAGGCAGTGGTGGCAATAACCTCGTCAATATATATGACGATTCCTACAATTAAGCATTTCATTGCATGTACCATGTGCTAAGAGCTTTATATAGATACTTCCATTCATTCTCACAGTAGCCTTGAAGGCAGATACTCTCAATATTACCATTTTACAGAAGAACTCATTGAGGCACAAAAGTTAATGGCAAAGTCATACATACAGTTAATAAGTGGTAGAGCCAGAATTTGAACCCAGGCAAGTCACCTTCAAAGCTGATGCTCTTCACCTCTCCTCTTTGTCCCCTCTATTAATTTTTAGAACTCCTAGCTATCTTTCTTTTAGTCTGATCGCACTTGGAAGGCTTAATAAAACATTATTTGATGCCGAACCTCATTTTTCAATTGCTAATAAATGACCATCCTTCCCTGACCGAGGAAATAAATCAATTATATTCTGGGTCTATGGAAGCATTTTCTGAAATAGGGTCTGTGTGGGTCAGCCAAGAACATATTAAGTGGTATAACAATATCATTACCAACTCTTTACCACTCTGCTTCTATATCACTAGATATTTGCAACAATAATTGCTCTATAAATCCATATGTGAAATTTGCTTTAAAAAAGAGAGAGAGACTGAGAACCTCAAAAAAATGTGACTTTCTTAGAGTTCTAACTTTAAATGTCATGCAAACTTACATTTCAAGGTGACCTACTTCAACAATAGAAATATCATTCGTGGGAAAGATGATCAAAAGTACAACTATAACCAGAAATAATCTGAGAACTACGTTGTTAAATATAATATAATGAAACACATTTTTATTGTTCCCTGTGAGAGGTAATCCGATAAACTAAAGCACCTTGATAATTAAATGTATGTTTTTTGGGGGTGGGGAGGGGTGGAAACAGGTCAGAAGTGAATCTTGAAAATGATTATAACTACTTTGCACCTGCATGGTGCCTTTGCCACAAGGGCCTTCATACACTTCAAGAACGACTAACCAAACGTGCATTGATTCTCCCAACGTCCTCAGAGAGTATGTGAGAAGTAAACAGTGTTTATCAATAAGTTTTGTTCTCTTGCAAAAGGAGACCCAAACCTTGGCAACCTAAAGGCGATAGAACACCTTTTGCTCTGACAATCTCTGTAAGCTCATTGACTGTGGACACAGCAGGCATATTGGGACTGAACTGCCAAGTTCAGGTGGACCCCGGAATGAAATGGGAGGGGGAGGTCTGCTTGCTTGCTTTCTTCATCCTTCCCTCCCTCCCTCTTTTACATTTTCTAAATTGGCTCATATTCTAAGCATTGGAAAGAAATCTAATTCTTGCTTTCTCTCTTTTTTTTCTTCCTTTATACTTTATATGAAAACACAATTTCATCATAGTAGTTCCTGATTTACATTTCTGCTCCATTGGTGGATTTTCTCCTTGGTGTTCAGCAACATCTCACTCCTAATGACTATTTATAGCCCCCCAGGGTTTCTGTGGCCCTAAGTATCACCGTTGAATTTATCAGAGTTCTTGCCTATCCTGATTGCCTAGGTGCACCTGCTGTGGGATTTATAGCCTTGAAAATAAGTACCAAACACCTAGTGGCTTCTAAACTTTTTTTTTTTAAATCAGTCTTTTGAGATAGGTTGCTTCCCACCCCTTCCCTCCTTAGGAGGTCCACAGTAGCTGTTTCTACATGATGTTGAATCATCAAGATGAAAAGTGAAAATTCTGTCAATCTCCTGTTCTCAGCTGTAGTTTAATGTAAGAAGCATTTGTGTGGTTGTTGCAATGAAAACAAGGTTGGGAGGGGGAAGGAGCTAGATCTCTGCCTCCCAGCCTTCTTGTCTTTCATCCTGAATTACTTGGCTCCTTTATCCCACCACCATCATCTTGAGATCAAAAGAGGTGTTGTCTGCTTTCAAGACCAAATCCTGCGTACCAATGTCTTCTGTCTGCAAATCTGCTCCTCTTCACCCTGTCCCATGCACTTGGTCCTGTCCCCCCCGCCCCGTAGTCCTTTGCACAAAGGCTGTAAGCTTGCAACGCAAATTTACTCCCTTTCCATTCGCAGAGAGTGAGGATTATTTCAGCTAAAGACCATTTGGATGAACATGTTCTGCGGCATTTTTCAGTTCAGAACAGGGCAAACGTGAAGAATGAGAGACTTCTGATGAGAGATGATGGGTTACTTGTTTAATCTAGGATTGTTGGCTCCATTTCTTATGTGAAGAAGTGGAAGACTAAATGCATGAAACGCCTGGACCAAGCCAGTGAGTGGGGCTAATGTACCAACTTGCTGGTTTAAGAGACACCAATGAGACCAACTCTGCTTTTCCACATAGCTCTCAGGACCAACAACTCTGGGCATGGTCAAGTGGTATGGCTAGAATGGTTTGAGAAGAACTCACTTCCATGCATCATCTGTCCCCCTTCAAAGCAGCCACAAGTCTGCAATCTTATTCCTAGGACCGAATGGAAGACTCTACTATTTTTCCTCTTGAGCTGATGTATACCCACAAAAGGGCCTCTTCATTATGAGCTGAGGTGTGAAGAATGCTCGATTTGAGAGCCCCCTGCCTTTGGAAGGGAGCCTGAAAGCAACATGACTGCTGAAATCTGAAGGTCCCCTCCTTCTGTAACTTGGACCTCATGGGGGCTCCCTGTCACATTCAGTTTACATGATTTAGCCTATCACCCAGTTCATCTTTGTTTAACCCACTTGGTTCATCTTAAATAGGTAAGTCTTGAGGTCCTTTCTGTCCCCATTGGCTTCCCAGTCCTGTAGCCACTATCATATTGGGCTCATCCCTTTGGCTTCAGGTCACTCCGCAGCCCCTTGGAGGTCTAGCCTGGTTCCTGGCATCTGGGAAAGAAGGCTTGTCAGTGCCTTATGGCTCAACAGGAGCAATGCCCTATCCACAGCCTGGGATCTCGCTGTCTCTAGTATCTAGGGAAGCTTTGCTCTCCCCACTTTTGACCCTTTCCTTGACCCAATACAGGCTCTGCAGTCCTCCTTAATGCTTCCTATGAGGTGCACTTTGCTTTCTGTATTTTGTCAACTTGAACTTTTTTACACTACTCAGTAGTGACACCTATGCCCGGATCTCGCTACCCAGACAAATCCCTTTCACTACTCCCAAGTCCTTACTTTCCATTTCCTCTGTCTGAACAGTTCTGACTCATTGCATTGATCCCATGTTCTGCATATAAACCCTCTTGTTTCATTTTAGGATTCCTCACATTTCGATGGTGGTGTCCTCTTTAGCCACATCCAGCAACCTCCATAGTATCTGTATCATCTGTTAATTATCATCAACAATAGCATGCAACCTTATATGGGAACATAAATAACTGTGTGTGGAGAACTGTAGTTTCTTCACAAGACTTATAAAGTACGTTCGCACCAGCACAGTCCTAAGCAACCACTGAAGACCATCATACTGGTGGAAAATATCCGGCATGTGGGCTATTGGGTGTTTTTATTTTTGGTGTTTTAACTGATAATTGGGTGCTATGTAGTTATAGACACAGTAAACAAGAACCCATCCAAAGCTGCCCGTTTGATTTGCTTTTGCCTTGTGGGCCAGACATTGACAGCCAAATGGCACCAAGGAGAGAGAAATGCTATGCTTTGGACTCATTAAAGTCATTTACAGTGATTTCACTTCTTATTTTTGTTCTACTTATAGCAATATTTCTGAGATGATTTATCCCTGTGGTTTATTTTCTTAGTCTCCAAACTCTTCCATTCTGACTTTGTCTTCCCTGTCTTTCATACTTTTCCTGAAAGATCTGAGACATAGGAGCAAGCAGTCATCACAAGCTTCCCATTTATCTAGAGCATGTGAGAGCTGCATTCCAGCTGATCTCTTCCCCACTTCCCCCCGCATTGCAGCCAGAATAGAAGCCAGAATTTGGGTGGATGTCCCCAAACCCACAAGGATGCTAACAAGTGGTCTTGAAGTTGGTATTTCCAGAGAATGGGAGCTGCGAGAGGATGCACTCTCTCCATAGTCCCTGACATACTCTGAGCTCTCCCCCACTCTTCTGCTGCCTTATTTTCCCCTCAGGGCTGTTGGGTGAGTGGAACTGAGGAACCTTGTATGGTGAGAGAAGTGCCATAATTTCCAAACCATGGGTATGGCTATCTGCCTAAGACCCAGATCAAGTAAAATACATATTTGGGGAGGAAAGGGAAATTTGAGGTATTATAAGAAGAAAATATTTAAAAATTTAACTAGATACTCCAAGTGGATATGCACATACTTTTGTTCCCTCTGCTTCCCTCATCCAGGCCAATGCTCCTGATTTCAGCGTCCTGCGGCACCATGTACCTCTCCTTGGTAGCACTCACCACAGTTGCAATTTTATATTTGTTTGTGTGTTTATTTCATTAATGCTTCTTTTACCCCCATAGACTGTAAGCTTCTTGAGACTAGGAATAGAGTCTGTGGTTCAAGCTACCATGGCATTCCCAGCCCCTGACATAGTGCATGGCACATGGTGTTACCCAATACATATTTATTGACAGATTTAATGCAATTGGTTGTGTGAATATTACCCAGAGAAACTGGATTAGAAATCCTTCTGCTATGTCTTTGTTGGGAATGTTACTAAAAGGCAAAATGTGCAGATTGTATGGTGGAGTCTGGCTCCAAACAAGACCAACAGACCTTGTATTTAAGAGTCTCTCTGTGGAGTTGCTCTGCCCACATGTGACTAAATTGACAAGTTCACTGAAACTGCTAATTTGGATGATTTGATTGGTTATTTGGGTGAGTTGACTAATGTTCATTTTGGCTTCAGATAACAATAGTAAACCTTAACTAGTTCCATGTACCAACTAATATACTGTCCAATATTTAATCTTCTGACTTTCTAGTTTTTCAGCAAAGTAGTGGAATTCCTTGACACATGAAGAATTCTTTGGGCCTCCTAGGATATTTCAACACAATGATTAGGCCACTTGGAATTCATCTTGCACCTTGCACCTCTGTTTGTTTTATAAAGTCGGTGAGGTGGGAATGTTGGGGTATTTTCTGAGCTACATTGAAGACAGGTAATACAACACTTCGAACTTTCTGCTTTCCCCAGCAGTTCATCCTCTCTGCTGTTTCTCCCTTTCACTAAGTCTTTCTGCCAAACACGTCATGCCTCCCTTTTGCAGGGCCCAATTCCTGCTATGTCCTTGAAACCATTCTTTGATCTTTCTTTTTGTCAGCATTTCATTTTGGTAGAGTTGCTCAATGAAATACTGCATAAATGCTCTTATCAGAGTCTGAAATTATATCCCTGGAGATCTTTGTAGTTTTTTGGTTTCAATGAATATTCGAGTACTTGTCCAAGAGGTCTCTTTCCTATTACTGAGAAGTTTACATTTTTGCCATATATAAGTCAATTTCAATTATGCACACACACACACACAGTGTAATTATTAGTGAGAAGGACACTATTCAGCTCTTAGCTATTGACTTCATTAAGTCATTGACAGAGTCTTAATTCATATATTCATATTCTAATATAGTAGATGAGCTACTTCGAAAGGTGATTATAGCACCATATTCATTCAATAGATATTTACTGAGCATTCCTTATGTGTTAGGCACTCCTTAATCACTGGGGGGTATAATGTTGAGCAGACATGATAAATACCCACACTAAACTCATAGTATAATAGGGGAAAGAATTTAATCCAATAATTACACTTATTAGTATAAAATTGTCCTAAGATGAGAGCTAGAAAGTAAAGGTAGGTGTGGTATCCTGAAAGCCTATAAGAGAGGGTTTGATCTAGCCAAGGATGTTGGAGAAGGCTTCCCTGTAGAAACAATGGTTGAGGTAATATCTGAAAGAAGAGTGATTACTAAATAGGTGAATGAAGTGAGAATATGTTATAAGAGGAGGAGAAGAGCATGTGCAAAGGCCCAGGGATAAGAGGAAGTGTAGCATATTTGGAGCCTGAGGAACTGGATAAAAGAAAAGGTGTCTGAATGCATCAGAGAGCCATCAAAGAAGCCAGGATTTGCAGGACCAATGTCCAAGAGAGAAGGAAAGCATACTCAGGTGAACCTCACTCTTGCATCTATTTATACCTTCAGGCATTTGCCCATCCAAGAAATGGAGAAAAGAAGGTAGGCAGAAAGTCGTGGCCTGGAGCTTTCTGCACTTGCGTTGGGCTGAAAGATAAATTTGGAGTTTAGAGTTGCCAAGGTTGCCAAGACCTAAGGAGCCAAGAGAGGAGGCAACCACAGAGAAGTGAACTGGAAATTTTCTATGCAGTTTCTTTTTGAGGCACTCGCTGAATTGTAAGTGGTGAAGATGTGAGGAGAGATGCCGAGACACCAGACAAAAGGCAGCATTTAGGAAGTAAAGAGCTCAGCAGAGACATAAGTAGTCCCCTGGGTCTGGGGAAGCAGAAGGTGGGGTTCAGAGTCCCCCAGGGACATTGGTAAACAACCCAACTTTTTAGTTGAGACCCTAACAAGGCTACACCTTAAGAGTAAGTATACCCTAAGAGCAAGACTAAATCAGAAACATATCAGCTCTAACAAAGCTTGAAACTCCACTTTGTCTGGATCAAGGTGGTCTGTCCATATTGTACCCGCCAGGAGAAAATTAAAACCTTTTGGAAAAAAATCACCTAGAGGGTGCCTGGGTGGCTCAATCAGTTAAGTGTCTGCCTTTGGCTCAGGTCATGATCCCAGGGTCCTGGGATTGATCCCTATACACTTCATTGAAGCAGAAGTTCCCTGAATTTTCATAGAGTTTACTTTCTTCCTCTGTGGAGTACAGGTAACTTACCAAGGCTTCAAGCATACTAGCCATCTCTTTCTCATCCTGTCCAATAAGCATGATGTCATTGATGTAATGGATCAGTGTGGTATTCTTTGAGATATCCAGACACTTCAGATCTCTTCAGACAATATAATGATAGGGGGCAGGAGAATTAACATAGCCCTGAGGCAAAATAGTAAACAAATATTGTCCATCCCAAGTTGAGGTGAACTCTTTCTGCTCTTCTTTTCTAATTCGAATGCAAAAAGAACACATTTGTCAGATCAGTGACAGCATTCCATATATGTGAGGCCTTGTTAAGCTGCCCAAGCAGCAGCACCAATGGCATAGCAGATGAAGCCAGGAAAACCACTTGGCTGAGCTAGCAGTAGTCTACAGTCCTCCTCCAGGATGCATTCAGTTTCTGTATTGGCCAGACTGGTGAATTAAATGGACATATGATGGGACCACCAGCTCTGAATCTTTTAGATCTTTAACGGTGACATCAATTTCTTGCCAACACTCCTAAGAAGAGGTATTGTTTTCCACTTTCTATCTTGGCTGGCATGGCTGGAAGTCTCAGATATTTCTATATAGCTTACCTCACTATGAGCGCGCTTACCATGCAAGCCAAGGACCCAATGTGTGGAGTTACTTCAACTTCTAAGTATATTAATTCCAGGAATACATTTGGGACTGGGAAGTGGGTCTCCAGACTCAGTGGGCCCAGTGGGAACTGAGTTTAGTCGGGACTCCCTTTACTATCTGGTCCTTACTTTCCCCTGAACTACCAAGGGGGTCATGATGACACATTGGCTCTCTGGGTTGCAAGATCAAATATGTCTAATAATTTTCAAAATTCCCAGGACAAAACAATAATTTACTACTTAACAGAGATACATTTAAGGCTATGGACTTAAAAGAGTGTTAAAAAAAAAAAAAGAATAGGGAGTGCTGACAGCAAAATGGCCAAATAAGATGCCCTTCACGCATATCCTCCACCTCAACAATAATAATTTGGCATCCATCCATGGACAAAAGTGCCTTTGTGGGGCTTCAGGATTCAGAGAGAACACTGTGAAACCCTGGTGCAGTTTGAGACTGAGGAGAGCTGTTTTCAGAAAGCAGGCTTGCACCCAAGCAACCAACTCACTGACTGTGGTCCTGGCTACAGACTCAGAAACAGATCTATACCCTAAGGACTTGCCTGCAGCCCCATTTGGCTTTGGTCCTGTCACCAGGACTAGGCACCAAGAAACTGGAGAGGGGTCACACCTACCCACGCATCAGGTAATAGACACACAGACTTTGGACCTGGCTGCCCTAAAGTGGCCCAGGAATAGCTCCAGTCCCTCTTTGCTGCAGTGTGGGGAGCACCTAAAGGTAGGCCTGCCAAACTTATTAAGATTGTAGACTCTGAAAAGGTCCTCTAACTGGGCTTGAGCCCATCTCAGCCACAGTCCATGAGCAGACCTGCTGGCACAGGGACCCTGCAGGAGTCACTTCCATCTGCATCCCTGGAGATCCTGAAAGGACCCTATACTCAGCTCCAGCTCCCTCTTGGTCACAGTATGCCAGCAGTCCTGCGAGCCCAGAGACCCAGTGGGAGATACTCATGCCTACAACCTCAAAGATTCTGAAAGAGTCCTATACTTGGCTCCTGAACCTCCAGCCACAGTCAAGGAACAGTGCAGCCCACCCAGGGACCTGGTAGGAGATATGCGCATTTTTGCCTCCAGAGCCAGGTCTGTAGACCTCAATCTTGGATATAAACTGAAACAGCCCTGGGGCTTGGTTCCCACCCCTCTCAGCTATGGTCAGGGCTACTCCTGCCCACCCAGGGACCCATCCAGTCCCAAACAGGAGCCTCCTCAGGGACCAGTAAAGATCTTCTCCTATTGGCTTTCCAGGCTGATAGAATTACCTCTGGAATCACAGTCATGCTGGATTGAAGCCAGTAATGAGGCTGCCCCTGGGTCTGCTGTGGGTCTGTGGTTGGTGGGCTTATTACCAGGGGCTTGGGTGGGTGTGGATTCTGTCTGGCCCCTCGTGGATAAGATTGCCTCTAGTACCTTGTTCAGTATGGAGGTGTTAGGAGAAGTTTTCACTTAAGGTTCCACAACTGGAAAACTTACACACTGGGAAGTCTTACACAATGGACCTTTTAGTAGGTCCCTGAGAAGGCTCCTGTCTGGTCACCTGTTGGTCAAAGTATAAATCAAAAAGTATCTTGAGACAAATGAAGATGAAAATACAATATGCCAAAACTTATGGGATGCAGCCAAAACAGTTCTAAAAGGTGAGTTTATAGTGATAAATGCCTATGTTAAGAAAAGAGAAAAATCTCAAGCAACTTCACTTTTTTATTATAAGGAATTAGGAAAAGAACAAACTAAGCCTAAAGTTAGTAGGAAAAAAGGGAAATAATAAAAATCAGAGCAGAAATGAATGAAATAGAGACTAGAAAGACAATAGGAAAAAAATCAATGAAACTGAGTTGGTTTTTTGAAAAGATAAAATTGATAAACCTTTAGCGAGACTAACCACAGAAAAAAGAACAAGGACTCAAATAACAAAGTTACAAATGGAAGAGGAGACATTACAACTGACACTACAGGATACAAAGGATCGAGAGAGTTTATTATGAACAATTATACATCAACTAATTGGGTAACCCTGAATAAATGGATACATTCCTAGAAACATAGAACCCACCAAGCTGAATTGTGAAGAAATAGAAAATCTGAACAGAACTAATAATGACTAAGGAGAGTGAAGCAATCATCAAAAACCTCTCAACAAAGAAAAGCCCAGGACTAGATGTTTCATGGGTGAATTCTTTCAAATATTTAAAGAAGAATTAATGCCAGTCCTCAAATTCTTCCAAAAAATTGAAGAGGGAGGAACACTCTCAAACTCATTTTATGAGGCCAGCATTACTCTGATACCAAAGCCAGATAAAAACACTACAAGAAAAGAAAAATACAGGCCAATATCCCTGATGAACATAGATCTAAAAAGTCTCAACAAAATACTAGTAAACCAGATTCAACATCACATTAAAAGGATCATACCTCATGATCATATATAATTTTTCTCTGGGATGCAAGAATGTTTCAACATATACAAATCAATAAATATGATATACCACATTAATAAAATAAAGGATAAAAATCATATCATCATCTCAAGATATGTAAAAAAAATTGGCAAAATTCAATACTCTTTCATGATAAAAACTCTCAACTAATTAGGTATACAAGAAATGTATCTCAACACAATAAAGGCCCTTTATAATAAATCCACAGCTAACATCATACTCAGTGGTGAAAAACTGAAAGCTTTTCCTCTAACATCAGAACAAGACAAGGATGCCCACTTTCACCACCCTTATTCAATATAGTACTGGATGTCCTAACCAGAGCAATTAGGCAAGAAAAAAAAGTAAAAGACATTCAGATCAGAAAGGAAGAAGTAAAATTGTCTCTGTTTGCAGATGACTTGATCTTATATTATAGAAAACCCTAAAGACCACCAATTAGACCTAATAAACAAATTGAGTAAAGTTGGAAGATAAGAACATCAACATATGTGAATCAGTTGCATTTCTATATACTAACAATGAAATGTCTGAAAGAATTTTTTAAAATCCTATTTGCAATAGCATCAAAAACAATAAAATACTTAGGAATAAATTTAACCAAGGAGAGGAAAGATCCATGCACTGATACATATAAGATATTGATGAAAGAAATTGAAGAAGACAAAAATAAATGGAAAGATATCCTGTGTTCATTAATCAGAAGAATTAATATTGTGAAA
The DNA here is from genome assembly GCF_011800145.1 of Mirounga leonina. NCBI lineage: Eukaryota > Metazoa > Chordata > Mammalia > Carnivora > Phocidae > Mirounga > Mirounga leonina. The sequence continues at coordinate 55,910,251 of NW_023270807.1, read as the reverse complement.
ATATCCACACTACCCAAACCCATTGATAGATTCAATGAAATCCCTATCAAAATTCCAATGACATTTTTCATAAAAATGGAAAAAAACAAAACTAAAATTTGTATAGAACCACAAAAGACCTTGCCAAATAGCCAGAGCAATCTTGACAAAGAACAAAGTTGGAGGCATCATACCTCCTGATTTCAAACTACACTGCAAAGCTGTAGTAATCAAAATAGTATATTACTATCCCATAGTATAGTAAAACATAAAAACAGACATATAGACCAATATAACGCAATTGAGAACCTGAAAATAAACCCATGCATATATAGTCAACTAATAGTTGACAGAGGATCCAAGAATACTCAATGGGAAAAGATGGTCTCTTCAATAAATGGGTTTGGGGAAATACTCTCATGCAAAAGAATGAAATTGGACCTCTATCTTACACCATTCCCCCCAAAATTAACTCAAAATATGAAAGACTCAAATGTAAGGCCTGAAGCCATATAATTCCTAGAAGAAAACATAGGGAAAGATCTCCTTGACAGGGATCTTGGCAATGATTTTTAGAGTATGATACCAAAAATACAAGCAACAAAAGCAAAATTAACAAGTGGGATTGCCTCAAACTAAAAAGCTTCTGTACAGAAAAACAAAAAACAAAAAACCAAAAACCCAAGGGGAGAAAAAAAACCCAAAATCAGCAAAATGAAGAGGCAGCTTACAGAATAGGAAGAAATATTTGCAAACCAAATATCAGTAAAAGGGTTAATATCTAAAATATAGAAGGAGCTCATACAATTCAATAGCAAAAAAAAAAAAATCTGATTAATAAATGGGCAGAGGAACTACAGAGACATTTTTCCAAGGAAGACATACAAAAGACAAACAGGTACGTGAAAAGATGCTAAACATCACTAATCATCAGGGAAATGCAAATCAAAACCAAAATGAGATATTACCTCATACCTGTCAGAATGGCTATTATCAGAAAGACAACAGATAACAAACATTGGCGAGGATGTAGAGAAAAGGGAACACTTGTGCACCTTTGTTGGGAATGTAAATTGGTATAACCACTATGGAAAACAGTATGGAGGTTCTTCAAATAACTAAAAATAGGAATATCATATGACCCAGCAATCCCACTTCTGGGTATATATCTAAAGGAAATGAAATTACTATCTCCAAGAAATATCTGCACCCACCATGCTCATTGCAGCATTATTTTTTCATAATAGCCAAGACTTTGAAATACCCTAAGTGTCCGTTGATGGATAAGCCATTAAAAAAAAAAAAAAAAGAAAAATCCTATCATTTGTGACAATATGGATGGACCTTGAGGGCATTAAGTAAATTAGGTCAGGCAGAGAAATACAAATACTATATAATCTCACTTATATGTGGAATCTAAAAAAAGCCTAACTCATAGAAACAGATTAGAACGGTGGCTGTCAGGGCTGGGGGTAGGGGTGGTAAATGGAAAGATGTTGATCAAAGGATACAAACTTTTGTCTATAAGATGAATAAATTCTGGGGATCTAATATGCAGCATGATGACTACAGTTAACAATACCATATTATGTACTTGAAAGTTGCTAAGAAAGTAAATCCTAAATGTTCTCACAACACACAAACATTGTAATCATGTGAGGTTAACCAACTTTATTGTGGTGATCATTTCACAATACACAAGTGTAGTAAATCATCATGTGGTACACCTTAAATTTACACAATGTCATATGTCAATTATATCTCAATAAAACTGGAACAAATAAAAATAACTAAAAAAAAAAAAAGAAAATAGAAAAAGGAATGAAAGGATATGTCTTGGAAAGTTAAACCAAAGAAAGGAAGCTGGGATAGCTTTGCTAATATTAAAGATGAATTTTGGCCTGTCTCGTGCTGAACTCCACACTCAGAGAAAAGTGAGGGTTTTTTTTTTTTAACACTGAGCTGCCAAAATAAGTAGATGTATGTTTCAAAAATGTCTTGAAAATTATTCTGATGGATTGTCTAAGTAAAAGGTCGTAATCTGAGGCACAGTAACTACTCGAAGTGCACTTTAAGTAAATATTGATAATGTTAATTATGTGCAGCTTTGAATGGAATGCTTTTAAATCTGGAAGGTTTGTGGAAGTTTAATGGTTTAATATCCAAGTGTGCAAATAAAGGTAAAATTACGAAGCATGCTACCTTGTTTCCCACAGCACTTTTTAAATTTTAATGACAATGCTATATACAGTGAAACCTCTCATTAATTTGAAAAGCAGCAAAAAGCTTTGGAAAGTTCTGAATGAACTAGACTTTAGACTATCTAATATTTTAGTGAGAAACAACAGTCCACTTAATTGGGTAAGAAATAGCAATGCTTCAAATCACCCTGCGTTTTAACGAACCATCATCGGACTAACAAGGTATAACTTATGTTATGTGGTGATTAAGCAGTTGGTGCTAGTATTCCAGAGTTAGTTTCAAAAGTGACAGAAGGTTACTGAATATGACAAAGGAGTTCAGGTCAGTACGACCTTGAGATGACCCTCAACTTTAAAGTGTTTGGCCAGACACAAGGATGTTGGCTGGCGCATCTTACACATTGCTTGACCTTGTATGAAGGCTATTTTCTTTTTTTCTTTTTTCTTTTTTTTTTTTTTTTTTAAGATTTTATTTATTTGACAGAGAGAGACACAGCAAGAAAGGGAACACAAGCAGGGGGAGTGGGAGAGGGAGAAGCAGGCTTCCTGCGGAGCAGGGAGCCCGATGCAGGGCTCGATCCCAGGACCCTGGGACCATGACCTGAGCTGAAGGCAGACGCTCAATGACTGAGCCACCCAGGCGCCCCATGAGGGCTATTTTCTGTCATAAACTAGTCTTCATTTGAGTAAAATGGGCCAGAGGCACAAATGTTTATGTTAGGTCTTCATTTACAAAGATAAACACAAATAAGTCGGAAATGGAGCTTTGTCACCAGTGTGTTAGCATTTCTTAATTAGATGCCCACCATGTGTAAAGGGGCTAAGAGGATGGACTCTGGAGTCAGCCTGCCTGGCTTCGAATCCCTGTTTTGCTACTTGCTGGGGGCTTTGGGCAAGTTACTTAATCTCCGCCTTGGTTTCCTTACTGTCAAACAGGGATGAAAATAGTAACCAATAAAACCTTCCCTGATCAAGTCCTACCTTAGGATTTTTAAATCACAGTGGCTGGGCTCCTGGGTGGCTCAGTCGTTAAGCGTCTGCCTTCAGCTCAGGTCATGATCCCAGGGTCCTGGGATCGAGTCCCACATTGGGCTCCCTGCTCTGCGGGAAGCCTGCTTCTCCCTCTCCCACTCCCCCTGCTTGTGTTCCTACTCTCGCTATGTCTCTCTCTGTCAAATAAATAAATAAAAAATCTTTAAAAAAAAAAAATAAATCACAGTGGCTGACATTTAGTTAAGTATTCAGTAATTATTAGTTCATTGTTTTTTTTTATTATTATTTTTTTAATGTTTTATTTATTTATTCATGAGAGTCAGAGAGAGAGAGAGAGAGAGGCAGAGGCAGAGGGAGAAGCAGGCTCCCCGCCTAGAAGGGAGCCCGATGCGGGACTCGATCCCAGGACCCCGGGATCATGACCTGAGCCGAAGGCAGACGCTTAACCATCTGAGCCACCCAGGCGCCCCTAGTTCATTGTTATTATAAATACCTGGCACTTGGCAGACCATTAAATATACATCTGTACATACACACATGGACTCATATAGATGTAAATATATCAAAACAGTAATATATCATATCATATTATATAATATCTAATACTATGTTAGATATATATTATACTTAATATATATCAGATTAGATATCCAGATGCCTTTAATTCACGGCAAAAATATGCTGATAGCCTCCTAATTTCTAAGCTTTGCATGCCCAATTTGAGGAATGATTTATTCCAATAGTTTCTGAGACTATTTACTATAAATCTCTGGAAATCTCTACTAAGGAAAAACTCAATTTTCCCAGGGAACTTAAGATTCTCAGTGTGCAAATGTTACCTTTCACTGTAACTATTAATATTGGTTAGAGCTTCGCTATGTGAGAAAAAGACAACTAAGTAAACTGCTCATATCACAGGGTGAACCACAGGCTATGTTTACCCTCACAAAAATCTCTGGATAGTTCCAGGGAAAAAAAGAGGTGGTCTCAGATACACATACAAAAATGAAATAGGTAATTGCTTCAATTTTCTATCAAATGTTTACTAAAGGCACTTTCTAAAAGCATCCATTATTCCTTAATAGATGACCATTTGAACAGTGCTTTTGCCATAGAGAATTTCCTGCAATGAAGTTAATAACTGTCATACGGCCTCACTCCCCAGTTAGAGGACAATAGCACATTTTATGAAGTCATTCTTTGGATGCTCCCTTGGAGAATCTCCTCATTCAATTTCATCTCCAACTCTTGGTGGTGCCGGAGTGTAAAGAAGAAAAAAGTGTACCCAATTCTATGGGTAATTAAGATTTTATTAACAAACTAAAATAAGTACTGCATCTTTTGCTGTATACACTTGTGGAAAAAAGGATTTTCCCTGACAGAAAATGAAACGGGCCTGATACAGACAGATCCATATAGCCATGGATCTCTAATTAGTTAGTACTTTACAAAATGCCTAGCATACAGTAAATGCTAAATAAGTGAGTCAGAGCCCTGGGATTGGAATTTTCAGAAACATCCTGCTCATCAAACTTAAATTCTCTCTCCTCAGGGTCCAGCTCAATGCCCAATTAGTTTATCTGAGGAATCAATTCAAACAAATATGTTAATGATGGACTATTTTTTTTCTCTCTTAAATATTTGTATTGTTGCAGGCTTTTAGGGACAGTCTAGGAGGCAGGATAGAATGATGCTGAAAAGTCCAACCTCTAGAGTCAATTCAGATCTTTACCACAGCTGTAAACTTAAGTCCCTTAGCCTCAGGTTCCTCAACCATAAAGTGAGATAGTAATCCTACCCCCAAAGTGAGATAATCCATATAGAGCATTTAACTGCATTATCATGACCCGTGGAACATGTGTGAATTGCGGAGATTCAGATATTTGGGAATTTGGAGAGATTTTGGAGTAAGGGAACCTTTTTAGATCCCACAAATCATGCTTCCTAAGAAGCTATCTGGGCAGCCACAGTTCATGCTGGCCTCAAAAATACTATAATATATGGCTTCCTGCCTTGTTCCCAATTGTGATTACATTAGAGATGAAAAAGTCTGACATTCATTCATCAATATTTATTTAGCACTTACTGTGTGTCAAGCATTTTGTATGGTACTAACTAGAGATATAAAAATGAGTAAGACAGGGAACAGATAATTTGCAATTCAGTGTGATTAATACTTTGGGATCCTACTTCCTCTCTTCCTGCTTAACCAGCTTTATTCACTGAGAGAGTCGCCTGGAACAATTTACCTGGTCTAATGTAGACATTTTTTTTTTCTGTACTTCCTTTAGGGCTGACTTTACCTTTAAAAAAAAAAAATCTAGGTGTATTTCTTTTCATCTTCACAGAGTGGCAAAAGCTTTTTCTCATCTATTCCCAGGTTGCTGCTGGGGTCTGACCTCTCACTGCCCGGCAGAGACCCCTAATGAGGCCTGAATTGGCCATGTCTCATTCTGATGAATAATGGGCCTCGTCACCCCTCAGTGCCCTCTAGATTTACTCACAGGTCCCTGGGGACGTTGCAGGCAAATAAATCCCCTGACTGGCTGCAAGATCCTTTTCTCTCACTACAGCCTTTGCTGGGGCTCCCTCCCGACACTTTAGCTGGGCTTCCTCAGCCTCAACCAATCTGGATGGCAAACCAAAAGTACCCTCAGTCCCCCAGAAGCACATCTGCACCAGCCAGATTTCTAGGCAGAGCCACTACCCCATGAGTCTTCTCTTTTAACATCTGCGTGTCCTCAATCTGTGATGCATTTGTTTGTTAACCTGTAAGAATAGGTTCAGTCCCCACATGGGCTCTCCACTCACTAACTTGTGCCCAACAGAGTCAACTATGTCTCCATATACAGTGTGATCAGCTGAGTCCTCCGGGCTCCTCTGAAAGCGTAGCTGATCAGTTTTGACCTTGAGCTGCTCTTCTGCTTCTAGACCTTGCCGTGGGTTTGATGTGAAATGGGAGACAACTTCATAAATAATGGCAGGGAGGCTGCCGAATGGTTTTCTCCTCGCTTCTGGTTGTCTGTCTCAGTGGCTCTGTGACAATCGGTTGGTGCCCAACTCTGCCCCTGCTTCCGTCAGGCCCTTTGCAAGGAATTATTTTATCCTGCCTTTAGAAGAATACTTTTGCATTCAGAGCAGAAGTCCACCGAATCGACCAGAGGCACCCGAAAGAAATCACATCAGGTTGCTCGTTAGGCTTGATAGTTGTTGGGTGGCGTGTCATCCCACGCCCCCTCACAGATGATCCAAGAGTGATTTTCGGCTTTCAGTGCAGTTCGATCAAAGAAACGCCCATCAAATGTTGCCTCTAATCACTTTAGACAGTTCAGGCTTCTGCAATGCCCCAGTGTTTCAATTTAACATTTACTGTTGTGTGCCTTTGTGGAAATAGATGCATTCGAAATTTGAGCCTGTTCTAATGGGGGGGGGAGGGGAGGAGGGCTGACAACATGGAAAAGGGGGAGAAAGCCTTCTACCAAAATTTTAGGTGGCCACATGCCAGCTCCGTATCTCACACCCATCCTCCTGGGTAACCTCAGGGAACCGGCTTCCACTCATTTCCTTCTGCTCCCTGCCCAGAAGCCCATGTTCGCAGTGACTACAGACTGGATATTATCTAAACTCTCCGTGAATCACAGCTGACAGTGCTGCTATTTCTAAGCCACAGAATCACTCTTTGAACAAAATGCAAGCGCTGTGTCTTTTCAACCTGTTCTTCAACAGCGGAAGCAGCAGGATTCCAGCACTGTATAATAACTGTCAGAAACAATTTCTGCTCTGTAAGTGAGGTGAAGCAAAATGTCAAAATATTTGAATACATTTCATTGAGGATATCTTCTTTTAAATTAGTGAAGGCTAGAGAAGAAGAATCCCATTCTCTCGCATAATAAATATGCATGGAACGGAGAAGCCACGTGCATTCTAATAAAGCCGAGTCCTGGCTTGTTAATGCGTTATAGGTCCACAACAATAAAACACAATAATTACTAGTTAAAGAGATGCCAGTGTTGGCCTTTTACCAACACCCCTGAACATATAATTCATAACAAATTTAGTAAGGCTGAAGTCGGCCTGTTAATTAACCTATTTTCTGCAGCGCGGGGGATGGAGGAAACAATTGGGCAATCCGACAAGGCACCCTCCCAGATGTGCACGTCTCATCGTTGGCTGCAAAGACTCTGCCATTTGGACTCGTGAGCCTCACCACAGGGTCCTTGCCTTCATAGGTGAGTTCATACAGGTGAGAAAGTTTGGGGAGAAATGGTAAGGGAATATCTCACTGTGTAATTGCCATATTTAAGAAAAGAACTTGCAGGACAGTGTACGCAGGGACTGGTGGGTTTAAGGGATTCTTTTTTGAGTTAACATTTCAGGCAAGGAAAGCTGGGGAGAGGGGCTTAGGGTCCTAGGGGACTGAAGCAGCATGAACAACTGAGGACATGGGCTTTTCCACTCTTTTTACTCAAAATCCCTTAAAATAACAGAAAACAGGCAAACATGTCACAGGACTGGTAACAGGAAAGGGTATCATTTTCTGCCAGAAGTTAAGAAATTTTTGGACTATAGAAAACAGAAGGGATAGGACTGGCCAGAACGGAGTGCACCACAGTCGAACATAAACCAGGAAGAACACCACCCTGAAATTCTATTTCTCTGAATCTGCTAATATCAGCCTGTAAACTAATAGGAAGAGGAGAAAGAGGTCCTGGGAAATTATCTGGATTTTTTTGCATTAGAACATTGAGCTCCCCCTTCTCACTGTCTCACACTGGACAACAGGTGGTGGAGGTGCTTGTCAGCAAGCTCCCAGTTAATAAACGCATTCTAAGGAAAGTAAGGATGCCACCCAAAGAGCCCTCAAAATTGGGTATAGGACTTGAGGGAATGCTAATCTCCATGACAGATGTAGGGTAGGAGGCAAAGACATTAACGTCCTCGAATGAGTAATATACTTCTTATTTTACTGGTGGAGAGGAGGGGTTTAGCGTATGTGGGCTTAAATTATGCAGGCTGATGGAGACTCCTTTCCTCCTTCCAGGCAGGAGAGAGGCATGAAGGAGAAACAGAGGAAACCCATTCCACTTCTATACATCAATCAACCTTGCTCATTATTCATAGAATCAATGGGCAACCAAGGATCACCAGACACTGGATAAAAACTAACAGTATAAAAGAGAAGAACCAAGTGAACTAGCATAATGGTTGAAAACAGATAATTCGAAGAACTAAAGAAAACATTAAATCAGTTCTAATTAGTATCCTCAATGAAATTCAAAAGACTATTGATCGGTAAAAGTAGAACACACTGTCATGAAAAAGGAGAAATCAGAAAATGAAGAATTCTTGGAAATTAGAATTTTGATCACTGGAATTTAAAAATTAACAGAAGGGCTAAATAGTAGAAAGGACATACATAAAGATATATTACTAATTTGGCAAATAAAGTTGAGGAAATCTTTTAGAACATAAGGCACATCAGAGACAAAAATATTTTAAGAAGTGAGTTTATGTGGAGGTACGTGGCAGATCAAAACCTAACGTCCAACATCCATCTAATTGTTTTTTGGGTTTTTGTTGTTGTTGTTTTGTTTTTTTGTAGGAGAGAGTCAGGGAGAAGTGAAGACATAATAAATTCATAGAAAAAAATTCCCGCAATGTAAGGCACAAACTTCACATTGAGAAAGTTTACTGAATGGTGAGGAAATTGAACAGAAAAAGGCCCGTTAATCATATCTTAATAAAATATCTAAGCAAGGATATGTCAACATTAAGACATTTGTTAATGAAATTTACTACTTTGCTAGTTTAAAAGCTAAAAGCTGTGTGAATAGTCAGAATAACATGTTCTATACACACTCACCATTACTATTCACATTATATTGGGTGGCTAAGACATGAAAAGTAATTACTAGATATAAATATCTGTACATAAACTTAAGTGTCCAAACTTCCTGTCATTAGGAAAAAGCAAATTAAAAACAATTCAGTATGAGTGTGTATTCTTCCATCAAACATTTCAAATTTGAGAATGGGGAAAGGGATCATCTCAAACATTGTTGCTGTGAGTATCAAATGGAAAGGCTTTTAGAAAGGGGGAAGGTATTTATCGAAACTTAAAACTCAGAGATTTGTAGAGACAAAGTATCCTTCTAAGTATCTATTGCAGAGAAATACTTGTGGGTGTGCATGAAACTTCAAGCAGAGGATGTTCATTGCACATTATTTATCAGGAGAAGAGCAGCAATCCAAACGTTAAAAGTGGAGACATGTGTAAAAGAAATGATGATATATTACCACTGAGAAATAGGTTGTGGCTGTAAAAAAAAAAAAATGACATGGAAATGCAGTTCTTTGGAATCCTCAAAAGACAAACAGTGTGATGTTTGGAAGGGAAATAGAGAAGCATCGGGGTGGTGGGGTTTAGAGCTTGTCTTCTGTCTTCTGTGTTTGCCTCCAGCTGAGCCCCAGCACCCCACCAAGCCAGCATCGGGCTTCACTCCATACCTGCTTCTTTCTCTACAGTCCGGGCACACACACGGCCCTGTAACATTTGTACCAACATTCTTTTCCGGGTGCATTTTTTTTTTTTTTTTTGATTCATTCTCCTTCTAACACAAAACTATGCAGAAAGAAACATTTCTCCCCCATAACCTTTGTTTCTCAGAGAAACTAAAGCTAATACAATTGAGATTCATTGAAATTTTCTGTACAAACCCCCTACATTTTAAGGGTTTATGTTGTAAGCCAATCCAGTGCCTTAGTATCTTCAGTGAAGGTCACTGTTGGGAGTGACGAGAAAATGTAAGAGGTATGATTTGGGCAGTAGTAAATAAGGTTGTATAAGAATAAAATTCTCTTAAGACATGTATCATATGACCTCACTGATATGAGGAATTCTTAATCTCAGGAAACTGAGGGTTGCTGGAGTGGGGGTGGGGTGGGAGGGATGGGGTGGCTGGGTGATAGACATTAGGGAGGGTATGTGCTATGGTGAGTGCTGTGAATTGTGCAAGACTGTTGAATCACAGATCTGTACCTCTGAAACAAATAATGCAATATATGTTAAAAAAAAAAAAAAAGAAGATAGCAGGAGGAGAAGAATGAAGGGGGGGAAATCGGAGGGGTAGATGAACCATGAGAGACGATGTACTCTGAAAAACAAACTGAGGGTTCTAGAGGGGACGGGGGTGGGAGGATGGGTTAGCCTGGTGATGGGTATTAAAGAGGACATGTTCTGCATGGAGCACTGGGTGTTATATGAAAACAATGAATCATGGAACACTACATCAAAAACTAATGATGTAATGTATGGTGATTAACATAACAATACAAATTAAAAAAAAAAAGAATAAAATTCTATTTGTTTTGCTTACAGAGCCTAAACTTCTATCTGCTTCCCTTCCTTCCTGGTTTCAGAAAATTTAACCCCGTTACAGCTGGACATTTCTGTATTAAAATTTAATATCTTTTGGATAGTCAGTCTGGTCCAGAAAATCTTTCCATTTCAGTACAAGTATTATTACAGTTTCAGTTCCTATCAGTTTCAGAGCTGAACTTCTGAGTTTCCTCTCCCTTAGAGATCCAATGGGCTTGGGGCACCATCCCAAAGTACAAGGTGGGTGGAAAAGTGGGTGGGTGAGATGAGGCAGCCTACTTACCCGGTCTCATAGGGTTCTGTGCAGGGTGCCGCTGTCTGCCATGGGCAGTCGTGGCCAGGACCGAGGCTGATGTTGGATCGCTGGGTAGCATACCAGATGTCCTTTAGACACCCTGCCCGGCTTCCTAGTGTGAGTAATCCCAGGGAGGCACAATCACTTTTTCCTGCCTCCCCCAGCAGGGTCCACTTCTGTTGGGTCTCCACATCCCCAGTGGAATGGTTTTGGGATGGAGCCTGGCCGACTGTGCTGTCGGCTAATTTCTGTGCCCCGCTCCAACACCAGGTTACCTATCCAGGAGCAGTCTGCTCAGGTCCTTCACGGGAGGCCATTCCATGTTTATATTGGCTTCTCTCACTCTGACAACAAGAGATATGTCGCAGGCTTTGCCTGAGAGCAAACACCAGATGAGAAGCAGAATCCACTTTCTTTATTTAGAATCACCCCCAAATTTCAGAATTTCAGGATAACATCTCCTGGCTACCTCCCACTTTAACTGCTCCCCTCAGCCCCCCACTACAAAGCTCCCTCAAAGAAGGGACAATGCAAGTTGTTCTTACCTTTCTTCTCTAATTAGCTCCCACCCCGTATTCTTCTGCCCCCCACCCCCAGCTCTCTCACACCACCATGGCAGCCTATGCCCCCGTGAATGGTACTTCAAGAGTGTGATTCCATGAACTTAAAGAATTCTAAGTTCTCCTCAGTTTTTTTCTTTTTTTTCAGCAATGAACTGTCTCCACAGTAATCTATGCTCTTTCTGTTTAAAAATCAGATGGAGGAAGGTTCTGTTGGCAGTCCAGAACAATAGGACAAGACCCCTTTACTTAATTATTTATATCCTCTCTGCAAGAAAGCAGTTTTAAAAAGAATTCAGTGACTGAGAAATTAAGAAAATTGAGACATATAATGAGCAGCTTGCAGTGTTAAGTGTTGTCCTCAATAAAAATCTGCAGAAATCAGTATTTTTGCAAGTTCCCTATGTGAGGTCCTTGGTGAGCCAGTTTGGGGATAGTGAAAGTTGATAGAGTTCTCCTTGCCAGCAGATTGATAAGAGGTAGAACAATGAGATGTATATTACTGATTCCAGATCATTTGTGAACATCTGGCTTTTGGGTGGCTGCTCATTTAGGGTAAGGGAAGTAGAAAGGAAAAGATGCCTCGAGAAAGCTCAGGTATGAGATGATGGAGTCAGCTGTTTTCTGAGCTAGTGTGCACTTCTTATGAAGCCCAGCTGTATTTGCTGTACTTGGGCTGTGGGAGATCCACTATAATTCAATTTACAACAAGCCCACTGTCCTCCTTTTCCTTTAGTTGAATGGATATCTGAGCCTTCATTTCCCCAAAGGGGGTGAAAGTTGGTTCTTGGGAGGGGAGTGAAAAGAATCTTACATATTACAATGGTTTGTGGCCCTCCTAAACTCAACTCTCCTCAACAAAATCTTGTTCCTTAGTTTTTAATTCCATTCCTCTCATTAGGGACAAATTTAATCTAATGTAAGTTTTAATTAATTAACTAATTAATTAGAATGATTTAATTTAAATTCATTGATTAAAATAAAATTCTCTCTTTAGGGGAACGGTAGAGGAAAAAAACGTTGAGAAACATCCAACATGAGCTGAGGCATATACACTTTCCTCCAAATATTTCCAAAAAACAAAACAAAACAAAACAAAACCAAACCCCAAAACCAAAATACAAAGCAAAGCAATTCTTTCCTTCAAAGTTCCTAAGATTCTCTTACAATATCCACAAAAGTGAATATTAAATTCTACGGACCCAACCCATTCTTAGTCCATTCTTTGAGCAGCAGAAAATAATCCACATTCTTACCATCCTGTTGGAGAAAGAGAACTTAGAATTGTCTTGTGTCCAATAGTCAATAAGTCATCTTGCATAGATGCTACTTAAACATTGATCTTCACTTCTCTATTTTGCACCTAAAATATCAGAAGATCAGCAAGCTGATATGACAAGAGATAAAATTTGGCTATAAAAATAATGAGTCAGTGTGCCTGGGTGGCTCAGTTGGTTAAGCGACTGCCTTCGGCTCAGGTCATGATCCTGGAGTCCCAGGATCGAGTCCCGCATCGGGCTCCCTGCTCGGCAGGGAGTCTGCTTCTCCCTCTGACCCTCCCCCCTCTCATGTGCTCTCTGTCTCTCTCATTCTGTCTCAAATAAATAAATAAAATCTTAAAAAAAAATAATGAGTCAATCACCTATTGTATATAGGTTTTTTTTATTATTTGTTTTGGTTAGCAAAAGGCTATTCTTACTCCCAATACTGATAAAGCTTTAGAAAAGGGTCTTATATTTCCCTCTACTACCATCATTTTCCATGTCACTCTCCTCTAAACCCTGAAAAATTATCTGCAGGAGTTTGAAGATTCTGTTAATGAGTTATGTTACTTCATGCTAATACAGCTTTTTGTAAAACCAAGCCAACATATGCTATCCATGGAAGAAGACAAAACCAGTTCATACAATTGGAAAACTCTCTTCTGTACATTATAATACTACCCAGAAGAATCATTTAAATTGGAAAATAAACCAGATATTGAAAGCCATTCTTCCGCCACATTAAAAATCTTTACCACTTGAAGGTATATGGGTCCTACCTCCTTCTTCATAATCTTAGTCATTTGATTGTTGTACCATTAAAACTGCTGTCCTCTTCTTCATTTCAATAGCTGAAGAATCTCTTTGATGATATAGAAGAGACTCTACTTGGATCCTCACACATATCTTGGTAATTTTAATCCTGAAGTATAGTGTGTCCTCTTGGCTAATTGGTTAAGAGGCTCTTTTCCCTTCCACACACTTTAAAACAATTACCTTGCGTTCTGAAAGCAGTATGTGATCTTTCAAGTTGCCTTCTTCACTCCTCTTGAAATAAACTATAAATATTCACCTAAAGTAAACCTGGAATATGGGATATTGTGAATTTGTAAAAGACAGTAGGAACACTAGTAGAGGGTCAATTTCTTGATTCAATGGCTTCCCCCACTTATTCAAAATAAAAAACTCAGAATAACTTTTCTTTAAACCTTTCACTTCATCATAGGGTAAAGTCTGAGTCCTGTGTGTACTCATCTGTACTCATTAGGTAACATAAATGTCACGGATATTTATTTACAAATCAATAGGAAATGTTGCCAGCCTCAGACCAAAAAAAAAGGGCATGATTCAATTAACAGAAGGGGTAAGAATATTGAATATTTAGGGGCTTTTACTGACCTTACAGATCAAGGATTGCAATTATTATTGATCATCTATGCTATAGGTAGGCATCGTTTTTGTTCATAATAAGATTCCTTTCTCAATAATAAGACATGATGAGGATGGAGATCATGATTCATACCCATCTGACTGAAAGGGTCTCTTTCAGATGTAAGTTACAGAAAATCCCAAAATGTGGGGAGGATTTATTGACTCCTATAAAGCCCAGGGGTGGAGCTGGCTTTCAGGTACAATATTTCTAGGGGGAAGTTTCCCTTTGTCTTTCAGTTGGGCTGTCTTACTCTCCTCTGTGAGTTGGCTTCTTTTCCAGGCTCCATTCTGTAGCAAGAAGATTGGGAAAAGATTCTGAACAATCCTACTTGGGCCTATACTGGTTGTTCCCTGTTGCTCCTTGACCTACCTTGACCCCTAGCAATGTGACTTAACACTATGCATGTTCAGACTTGTACCATCCAATCCCACTTATCCGGAATCCTAGACTATTTCTTCTTGACTAACTTATTTTATTGCTTCTTAGACATCAGTGTAATGTTCCATGGGCATTAAACATGTGGTTGTTTTACTTTTTAGGGATCCATGGTTCTTGATCCTGGCTGCATAATCGAACACCCAGGGACCATTTAAGGAATGCAATTGTCCAGGGCACACCCAGAGCAAGTAAATTAAAAATCTAGGAATAAGGGGCACCTGGGTGGTTCAGTTGGTTAGGCGTCTGCCTTCAGCTCAGGTTATGATCCTGGGGTCTTGGGATCAAGCTTCGATTTAAATAAAATCTTTAAAAAAAATCTAGGAATGAGACACAGGCACTGGTATATTTAAAAAGCTCCCAGATATTTCTTTTTTTTTTTTTTAAAGATTTTATTTATTTATTTGAGAGAGAGAGAATGAGAGAGAGAGAGAGAATGAGAGACAGAGAGCATGAGAGGGAGGAGGGTCAGAGGGAGAAGCAGACTCCCTGCCGAGCAGGGAGCCCGATGCGGGACTCGATCCCGGGACTCCAGGATCATGACCTGAGCCGAAGGCAGTCGCTTAACCAACTGAGCCACCCAGGGGCCCCAAAGCTCCCAGATATTTCTAATAGATAGACTTAATTGGCGGTATGTTGGTAAATGTTTAACAATTAGCTCTCTGGAGTGGAGGGAGGAAGAAGACCTGATTTGTAGTGTTTGCTGATTTCCATGGTGTTAATACCTCCACCATGGCCAAATCAAGCTTCAAACATGACCTCACTGAGTGTGGAGATGGGAAGAGATGCACACCACTGGCTCTGGTGAGTTCTGACACATCTGCAGCACACAATACATACGGGCGGAATCATGGGTTTGGGTGACTAGTAGCTACTTCTCTGCAGCACTTCACACTGCTGACTAATACCTCTTTCCCCAAAGCTGTGTCTGCTCGGTTTCTGGGATACAACGAACCTTTTCTGAATTCTCTTCTTGTTTCTCTGAATGTCCTTTCTCCCATCCCCTCTTCAGACCTATCTTCTTTTTCTTTTTTCTTTTTTTTAAGATTTATTTATTTGAGAGAGAGAGAGAGAGAGCAAGCAGGGGGAGAGGCAGAGGCAGAAGGAGAGAGAGAATCTCAAGCAGACTGCCCCACTGAGCGCTGAGGGGCTCAGTCTCGTGACCCATGAAATCACAACCCTGGGATCATGACCTGAGCCGAAATCACGAGTCAGATGCTTAACTGACCTAGCCACCCAGGCGCCCCCAGAACTACCTTCTTTTAACCAAACTTAACATGGTTGGTCCTAGGCTCTCCTCTCCTTACACCAATTAATGACTCTGAATACATACCTTCAGCAGTGCCCCTTCTCCTGGGCAGACCTCCAATATCCAATTGCCTCCTCTCCTCCTCATCTCCACGTGTATGTCTCATATCTGCCTCAAATTCAACATTATAAAAAGTGATACCTATGGTACTCCCTCCACCCCCCTAAACCTCATTGCCTTCTAGTTCTCTACAGCTCAGTGAATGGCATGATCATTCAAACTGTTGGATAAGCCAGAATCCAGGGAGTCTCTGTTGACACTTGCTAACCTTCATATCAAACCATCACTCCAGCCTGCAAATTTGTACTTCCTTAAATTGCTCTCGAAACCATCCACTTTGGCCCATGGTCAGTGCTGGAAGAAACCCTAGAGGAGAGAGCTGCTAACTTCCCAGAGGGGTGCATTTGAATTGACACCTGAAGGGTGAGCAGGAAATTGCTGACAAAGGAAAGGAAGGTGTTCGGGGCAGAAAAAGCAGCACGCTGACCTCAACCACGACAGACGCACAGATGCCATTTACTTCTCTACCTGCCTGTCTACCAAACATTACAAGTTTCACACAGGCAAAACCGAAACTTGATTCTGCCCACTTCTCTATATTTTGAATTATTCTTCCCTATCTCAGGAAAGGGCCCAACTATCCATTCACCAGTCGCTCAAGGCAAACACCTAGGAATCATCATTTTCTTAACCCCACATCCAGCTCCTCAGCAAGTGTTATCTGCTCCACCTAAAAATATATCCTGAATCTACCTTTCCCTATCTCCACTGCCACTGTTCTTGTCCAAGCAATCTGCATATCTTGCTTGAGTCAGAGTAATACCCTTCTCAGCAGCCTCCCTAAAATCTTTTTTCAACAAAGCTGAATGATTTTATAAAAATAATCAGATCATATTGCTCACCTGCTGAAAGTCTCCCAATGGCTTCCCATTACACTTAGAATAAACACCATCCCCCAGCCCTGGCCTATAAGTCTCAACATGACCTGCACCCTGACCACCTTTCCTATCACGTTCATGACCAACTTCACTCCAGTCTCCACCAGTACTGACTTTTTTTCTGCTTGACAAGCACACTAAGCTCCCTTTCCCCTCAACATTTCCCCTCCTCCCAGGTCTTATGAACCTTTATACTTGCTCTGCCTCACCTGGCATGATCTGACCCCAAATCTTCATCTCTTCATAGAGATTTAATGACCCACTGGCCTGCCCACTTTCTAACTGACCACAATAGTACTCTGTTCCATTTTCTTTATAGCCCTTCTCATTGTATGAAAATGTATCCCTTTATCTGTTTTCTCCTTACCCCTCTGCCAGGTATATACTCCTTCCCACCTATGATCAAAGTCTCTGCGAGTGCAGGGATCTTGTCTGTTTCATTTATCCCTATTTTCCTAGCATCTAGAATTGTGCCTGGACTGTAATAAGTATCTGGTAAATACTTACTGTTGACAAATATTTACTGTGGAAAACGTTTTCAAAGCCTAGGACAAGAATAAAGGAACGATTTGCTTTATATATTTCTTGTTCAAATGACTTAAATGATCTCAGAAAATCAATTATATCCCTTCTTTATTTAGTTCCTTACTCTGTAAAATGCAAATAATGTTTCCTATATATTTGTAAATATGAAGAGTTTAAAGATGTCTGGGAATATCAAGTATTTTTGTAGCATAAATATATGGTAAATAAATACGTGGCAGGGATACCAACCATTAAAGCATGACTATCTACACTCCTTCCCCACCAGCTTCTGAGAAGCCCATCTTGGCCTGATCACGTAAATCAGAGGAAAGAGGCAGGGAGGAAATTAAAGAGGAAAGGGGGTTAATGAGATTTGTATTGCAGATGGAGAGTATTATTCATTGAAGGGGGGGGGGAAGGGCAGAAAAAGAGAGTGAAAGAAAAATATGAACTAGAAAGAGTGTTCTGTCTGAACTGGAGGGAGGGTTTGTGATTGCTGGGAGAAAGGAAAGAGCATTAGGATCAGCCCTGGCACCAAGGGGTTGTGTGGAAGACGGGGCAGGGCTGTAGGGGGTGTGTGTGGGGGGGTGAAGGCGTGTGGCTAGGGAAAGAGGATTTCAAAAGATGTGCTGTGGTTTATGAGTCCTTTCTGGAATTTCCAGAGATGACAGTAAAGACTTAATTTGTTTTTCAATTAATTTTTTGGCCGCCAGTTTGTTTTCTTTACTGCAAACCCACAGCCCCTTTCTGTGACTGGCCCTGGGGAGACAACAAGGGGTCTGGCTTTGTGAGGGCTACAAAGGGAAATGCAAGTGTCATCGGCCAGCCCCCAACCTTCTTCCATATTACACTTCCCATAGACTGAAATGGGACGTTGTGTCTCAAGTGCAGCACCTAGCATGCTGGAAGAATGGGAAGACAGACGATGAACTCAAATAAATGAAGTCCTCTGACATGGAAGGTGCGGGACAAGGAGTTGGGGATGTTTATTAACTTGACCAAGGTTATACAGCTAAGCCAGGATTTCATGGGGCTTTTTCTGGCCTCCAGAGGAGCCTGATGACACAGTGCCCTCCAGCATTTGGTGAAGTCAGGAAACCCTGGTCTTGGCACTGGAAAGCTGGGGGATGGGTCTGTATCTGGCCCTTACCAGCCATGCAACTTTGGGAACAACATGGAACCATATTTCCACTTCTAAAATAAAATGTTGAACCAGTTCAGAGGCTCCCAGACACCAGTCTGAGAGTCCATGATGGTCTGAGAAGAAGTTTCCATTGGTCAGTGGCGAATTAAAAAAAAAAAAAAAGATAATGTTGTATCTACATCATTATATATTTGTAACTGGAACATTGCTAAGTGGCTTTTCTTGGAAATGGCTGTTCTGTTTTTGGTTATCAAAATAACTTATTATTACTTATTATTTTAGATAATAGTTTCCTTTGGAAGAAAAATGTTGTCTTGGCTTATCAATGTAAAAACTCCACAACCCCTTGTGGGTCCGCCAACATCTGTGAATTCATTGGATTAGATTATTTCCGGTGTCCCTTCTAAGTTGGACAATTTCCACAGGGAGGAGAGCTGCAAACTGAAATGCTTGAAGGGTTTGGTCCAGTAGTTACCATTGAATAAAGAATAGGACAGTAGGCACTCAGCTGTTCTAACACCGCATCTGTAACACTGAGTAGCTGCTTTGCTTTTTTAAGAACATGCTCATCTCAAACAAACAAAAGCAAATAAAGGTGTCTGTGGCTAGTATGAGACTGTAGTTACCACTTCACAAACCCTACGCAGTTAATTTGTAACCGTTTTCTTGCCGTTCTGACAGTCTGGGTTTCTGTTCTGAACCCCCCACCAAAATATCGAAGCACATAATTATTTTAATAATTTGATTCATTAGTTAAGATGGCAAAAAAATGATATTGCGGTGTGTCCTAGAAGTGCTTCACATCATCATGGAGATCGTTTGGCCCCAACGGAGTGCACGTCTTTATGTGCTATTCTATGCGGGTTTTTCGCTTGGGTAAAAATGTGAAGTCAGGGCCTGTTCAGAATGTTTGAAAAAACATAAGCTGAACTTACATATTGACTATGTCACAGATTATGATTGAACAGCAGAACCACTAGGTCTCGTTCTTTACATTTTTATTTTATTGTTTCTTCATGAATATGATAATAGCATTTCCACAAAATTAATGAAATAAGCAGTCGGGTCTTCGCCTGCATTATAACATCTCAAAAGCCAGAAGTGAAGCTACTCCAACAATTTTCTAATTACAGGAATAGCCATGCAGGCTTTTCCACATTTCCTAAAAGTTCTAGTTTTTTAGATTTTCAACCTTACGCACTATTGGAAACTATCCTTTTCTGTAATGTAACTTTAACCCGTTGTCCTTTCTTAGGGGAGAAAGAAAAGAATCAGCTAACAAAAGAAATTATTTCCTGGAGAAATAATTGTAAAATAAGGAGACACGCCATCAATCTACATAATTCTTTGTTTTGATGTAGGATTGTCTATGAGGCTACAAAAGAGAGCTTCCAGACATAAGCATCCGGCCCCTTTGGTGTTGGTTCCCACAAAAGTCCAATAAGGAAAACAAAAATGTGATGGGGTTGAGCATGGTTTGAAGTAATACTGAGAATCAAAAACAGGAAGCTCTGAGAGATGAATGACCTACCTCAAGGTTCTTATTTAGAGGTGAGACCCTCCTGGGAGAGGGGACTGCTCGAGGATCCCAGGGACGCTAGAGGCAGCGTGAACATGAGAACGCATCTCTCCCTGGCATGGGAGTGCTCTTTCTATTAGTCCACATTCATCCCTGAACAATAGTGTTCTTAATCATTATTGCAGATCGCAGCCTCTTCCAGTCTAAGTCTCCGCTGTGACAACATTATCTTTAAAATCCTTACCCTTGGTCCTATGCCTTTGATCCAACTTTCAAATTTGCATTTCTAAGAGAAGCCACACCAGCCTCCTTGTCCTTGTCTTTGAGCTGGTGAAGTTACAGTGCCATCTGTTGAATTACGTATATTTTGGGATTCTCCATTCTGAACCCCATTTCCTTTTGAAGTCTCAAGGCATGGGGATCCTTCCTGATTTTTCTCTGAACTTCCAGAAGCCACGCATATGACACTTAAGGCCCCATTACCCA
Organism: Mirounga leonina; assembly: GCF_011800145.1. Lineage (NCBI taxonomy): Eukaryota > Metazoa > Chordata > Mammalia > Carnivora > Phocidae > Mirounga > Mirounga leonina. The sequence continues at coordinate 55,889,795 of NW_023270807.1, read as the reverse complement.
AAGCGAGGTCCACACAAAAATCGAAGTTCCATGGGATAATTCCATGAGCTTCTGCTGTGGGCGGAGGTGAGCGGAAATAGTATTCCAGGATTGAGTACCTCTAAGTAACACTGCCTCAAATAATTTCAGACACTTTTTTCTGAATGACTTCTCAGACCACGAATTTATAAGAGGGGAATTAGTAAGGCTTCTGGTACCTATTTTATTTCAGGGTCCTCTTTTATTCAAGAAATGTACTTCGAAAAATTCTAGTCTTACCACAATGATTACTAGTGCATAGAGAGTACCAAATACTAGTGCATAGAGAATAATCTTGGGAGTTTAACAATATTTAGATTTGTAGGCCTCATCTTCACAGTTGAGTGAGCCAACACTTCTTTCAGGGAACTCATGAATCTGCATTTTAAAAAGCATCCTAAGCAGGGCTGCTGAAACTTTAACTTGAATAGGAATTATCTGGGATTTTGTGAAAATGCAGATTTTGATTCCATAGGCCTGTGCTGGGGCTCTACTCTAGATTCTGAATTTCTAACAGTTCCACAGTGAAGTTGTTGCTACTGGTCTGAAACCCACACTTAAAAGGAGGAAGGCTGCCATGATTCTGACCATCCAGCGTGCTCCACTTCTGTGATCATCACAAATGTCACTGTCTTCCAAGGTTTCTGTCACCTTCCATTCAGGAATCAGGGTTGCCTTATTGGTTCATAATTAAGTTCAGAGTTGTAATTTCCTTCATTGCTTATTCTACCGTCTGAGAGGTGAAAGAGTTAGCAAATGTGTCAAGGTTTATCAGATGCTCTGGTTCTAACCTAACATGAGGTCCAGATAGTTGGGGTTTTTGTTACTCCCTATTCTATCAGTGGTCTGTGCCAGGTTTTTGATCTGACTCAGATACTGCCCTCGGAACCTCCAGTTTTACTGAGCTTATTTGCTACTTCCTTTTTTTGCTCTTGGGGTCCTGCATTTGACCGTGCATTTGATTTCTACTGTGGTATAAGCCCCATAAACATTACTAATGTTTTTGCCTGTAACAGAAAAATTGTCTTTTAAAGAAATTAAGAAAAGAGAAAAATAACCTTTTATACGTGTTTATGTATTTATTATTTCTGGCCCTCTTTTTTCCTTTGTGTAGATTCCTATTTCCATGGAGTATTGTTTTCTTTCTTTCTTTCTTTCTTTTTTTTTTAAGATTTTATTTATTTATTTGACAGAGAGAGAGACAGCGAGAACAAGAATACAAGCAGGGGGACTGGAGAAGCAGGCCTCCCGCCAGTAGCCCCCCTTGTGGCTGGATCCCAGGACTCCAGGATCATGACCTGAGAAGGCAGTTACTTAATGACTGAGCCACCCAGGCGCCCCAAGTATAGTTTTCTTTTACCCTGAAGAACTTTCTTTTGCATTTCTTGTAATGTGGATTTGCTGAATTCCTTCGGCTTTCATTTATCTGAAAATGTCTTTGTTTCACCTTCATTTTGACCCTTGTTTGTTCTTTTTCTTTTGAAATATCTGGAGATTCACAGGAAGTTCCAAAAAATATGCAAGGTAGTCCCCCCAAATCCATCTTCACTTTTAAGTGTTATGTATGTGGATATATCTGGGACTCCAAGTTTATGTGTGTTATTCCATTTGATAACCTAGAAATGACAAACGACTGGTGCTGTTTATTTTTCTTTGTGTCTTTTTCTCTGAGACCATTTGAATAATCTCTACTCAAGGTCATGGATTTTTCAAGGTCATGGATTTTTTCTTCTGCAGTGTCCAATCTGCTGTTAAGCCTATCTGGTGATTGTTTTTAAATTTCAGATATGCATTTTTCAGTTCCAGAGTTTTCCATAGGTGTTTTAAAAATAGTTGTCTTGTTTTCCTGCAATAACTCTCTTCTTTCTCCATCATTTCCATCTTCTCCTGTACATTCCCTAGTGTGTTGATAATAATTGTTTGGAGTCTTCTTCATTCTGCTAATACCAATATCTGTCTGTATTGGATGTGTTTCCTTTTAATATAGTTCATGTTTACCTATTCATTCTCAAGTCTTGTAAGTTTGTACTGGACTCTGAACATGGTGTATAAATAATAGTGGAGATCGAGGGAAGGTTTTCTGTTTTGTTTTACTTATTTCCCAGAACATCTAAACACTTTCTTCCATCTGGTCGTTAGGCTGAGGCCAGTTGGTTTTGATTTCTCCTAGAGTGGAGCTGAGCTGGAGCCTGGCTGCAGCTTTCAGTAGATGGAGATCACCTGTGATCAGCCCGACCCCAAATTCCTATGCCACCTTTTCGGGTAGATCTTGTCAGTACTTAAGCCGGGAGGGAGTTGAGCCGAAGTTTCAGATATTTTTGCCTGACCTTTGGCTGCATCTCTGGCAGGGCCCAAGAATCCAAGTGCAAAACTATTTGACTTCTTTCTGATTTCCAGGCCCATCCTCATTGAATTTCTTTGCATAATTTGGGACAGGGCTGGGTAGGGATGGGAAGAAAAGAATTGTTAGGCAGTTTGCATCTGGATGTCTTCCAGATTCTAAGCCATTCCGGTAGCCCACTCTGTTAGAAAGTCCCTGCAGTCTCTTCGTCTACTGTGAGTCCGTGACAACTTCTCCGTCCATCCTTCTTTGATCAGGCATCTGATGCTATAAATGCGAGCCCCTCCTGTTCTTTTCTCACCTGTGCAGTATTCATTTCTGCTGGCATTCAGTTACTCAAGGCTTCCTTGCATCCTCTGTTCTTTGCAGCCCCATCGACACGTGTAATTTTAAAATTTTCCACGTAGTGGGAACAAAGGTCCTTTGCTTCATCCTAACCATCTTAATCACAAAACAAGCAAATACTTCCCCCACTTTTTGTTTGAAATACATAAACCTAGAGCACATTTAATTGTTAAGTAAATAATTCTTACTTGCAAGCTTTTTGAATAAACTCCTATGACTTGCACTGGGATACACTGATGGCCGCACCCAACTTTCCTTGCTTTCCAGGTAACAGTTGAGATCCTTCTGGAGGCAGATGAAGTCTGCTCTGGCTACATTGGGTGTCTGGGGCCCTTGTTGATTTTGTGTGTGCTGGATGCGTACTCCAGCTGGGATAATTTCTGGTAATGCCTTCTTGACAGCTTTCCAAGGAAACAATTCTCTCGAGGATTTCCCCCCTTTATTTTTCTTCCTTTGCTTTTTCTATATAACTGAAGTAAAAAGAGAAATTATTAAACCTAAGACAATCTCACCCTAACTCCACTTCCTTTGACTATCAGAAGCCTTCAATTTCTTCTTGACTTTTGGGAAAAAAAGGTACAGCTCTCTCTTCCCATAAGTTTCCCAGCTGGAAATTAGTACCATTGATGTCATTAAAGCTCATTTGTAAGTGCTCTCTTTGGCAGATCTTCAGCAATAATTCAGGTAGCCTCAAATTCAAAACTGCCGTGGTTGTTTTCTGAAGGAATTTTAACTCTATTAAAATACACATTGAATGAAATTTAAATCGATTTTTAAAAAATTATTTAAAATGGCTTTATGACATTGCTGTTTGAATTGTATTCATCATTGTTATCTTACATTTAAATTGGCTATTTATGTTAATATCACCCAATTTCTGCATAATAGGAAAAGGGATTTAAAATGGAAATCAAGCCCAGGGATATATAGTAGTGATAGTTGCTGCCAATAGCAAACTCCATGTGTTCTCTATGACTGTGAGAAGGAGATTAGGGCTCCTCTTCCCTTCCCTTCTAGCTTGAGTTCTCTTCTGATTGTCGGACAATGTTTGCATTCATTACCTTATATATTTTTCTACTGTCTATGTCTCACTGGGGGCTAAGGAAGAGGCAAAAAGGAGCAGGACCAAGACCTAGGGGAATAAAGGTTTTGTGGCTGCCTAGTACTCAGAGCCAGGGGATAATTGACAAATTCTATCTCTTTGGTTTTCTCCTCCACACTTTTTCCATCCAAATCTTTCCTTTCCCATGTATTTTTCATACCTATTGCCTTCTAAGAAATAGTCATACATTTGTGCGAGATCAATGAGGTCATTGAACATTAGCTCATTTCTTCTCTCAGTTTATCTCTTTGACATTCACTTCAACCTCTGTCATTGTTACCATGAAACCATCCTGCTTCTGACAATCCCCAAGAGCATTAAAGAATTTGAGTTACTAAAAATGTAGCCACAGCCCCCAGTTTCTATGTAGATTAACAAATGTATGGGAAACTTTGAGTGTTTAGTATCTACCAGGCTAGGATATTAGTTGAATACAGGGTTATAAAGATTGTCTCATAAATCAAGATTCTCTCCAAACCATTGAATATATACACTTGATATGTACTTTATATGGCTTTCTTCATTGATAATGTCCTTCTTTTGGTCTACTGTGAGTGTTCTATACCGAGGCAAGATCCTGGTAGGGCACAGATAATTAATAATTGTTCTCCACTAGCACTTGTGGTTTATGACTCCTGTACCTGTTAGAAATTGCATTAAGCAATTAGTATCTGGTAAAAGAGTAAATCTATTAAAAGCAACTAGAAAAATGATGGTTTAAATAATAGGAATTTGTTTTTCTCACACCTAAATGAAATCTGGAATTTAGGCAATGAGCCGTGCTATGGAAGGTCTATGGTTGTTGGACACCAGGCTTCTCTGACCTTTCTCTTCTACTATCCTGGGGCATTACTTCCAACCACAATATTACCTCATAGTCCAATAGGGCTAGAGAGGTCCCAGACATCATGTATTAGGAAAAAGAAAAAGAAAGAATAAAAGGGATGTTCATGTCAGCTGAGTCAACTTCCATTAAGCTGGAAGTTCCACAAAGCATTTACAATTACATCCCATTGGCCAGAATGTAGGTATATTCCCACAACGAGGTACACAGAAGGTTGGAGAATAAATTTCTATCTGGTTATAAGGCTGTCTTCTGTCACTAAGGGAGGAGAAAATAGATAGTGGGGAAAAATCACAGTCTCTGCCACATCCACTCAAGCCTTGGAAATAGAAGATGGTTCTTTGAGTCATTTTGAATATCAGTTGAAATTATGCAAAATTTGAAACATATGAAAATATGTTACATCTATGTCACTCTACCTTCCACTTTAAAATGTCTAAAGAGAGGGTTATCTGAGTGGTTCAGTCGGTTAAGCATCTGACTCTTGATTTCAGCTCAGGTCATGGTCTCAGGGTCATGAGATCGAGCCTCACATCAGGTTCTGTGCCGAGTGTGGAGCCTGCCTAAGATTCTCTCTCTCCCTCTCTCTTTGCCCCTCCCCGACCATTGGTGCTCTCTCACTCTCTCTCTCTCTCTCTCAAAAAAAAAAAAAAAGTCTAAAGACAGAAGAAACTACCAGGAAATGCCCAAAGAAAGGTTAACAGAAAGTGAGGAATATAGAAAACATATTTTTTGAGTAATAGTAATTTTTAGTTGGTAAATACATGAAAAGCTCTAGCCTAATTGGGGAATTTGATTTATTCTATGAGAATTAGGAGCAGCTTTTATTTGAATTGGACTTATCCAATAATCAAAGTTTGTCTTGAGATGTGCAAAATTTGTCATCACTAGAAAAGTTTAAAAAGAACCTTAGCTTCTAGAAACTTGTTCAAAGAAATACCTGAAAAAGTTTGCAAGATATATGATCATAATTCCAATGTTTAAAATATCAGTAATATGAAATAATATATTTACCTAATAATAAAGGATTGGTTGAAAAAGAGTAGATTCACACACTATACATGTTTTAAAGTGACTACATAAATATTTATTGACAGAGAAAGAGATTCATGATATATAGTGGATTAAATGAAAGAGTTACAAAACCAGCCCTATAGTATGATTTTACATGTGTCTTTAAATGATCACCAGAATGCATAATCCACATACCCACAGATAATCAAGGAGAGATCTGGTGGGTGTTGCTGGTGGAGCTTAGAAGGGCTCAGTACCTGATCTCTGAGCTCATCATGGCCCAGGAGCTTGGTTGTACATCTTTTTACCTCCTTTCTTTATTTTCACCTCAAATTCTTCAATGCCATGAATTCTTCAACAACTGATAACTGTTGTTTTCTAAGAAAACAACCTAGTTACACGTTTTATTTGTGCATTGTTTCTTTTCTTCCTTCAAAGATACAACCCTGAACCTAAAAACATACTGGCTAGAAACTGACATCTTAAAATAGCTCCCTTGGCCACAGCTAAAGGGAGCCTTGGCAAGAGAGATGGCTATCTAAAACCCTGTTACTTTAAGAGGGGCAAGACAACAATAACAAACCAAAAACCTGAAAAACTTCTGGAGGATGGACCAAAAGGGTAGAAAATTTAAAACTCTATTTAGAAAATTTAGCACTTTGTGATGATAAAGAATGTACTACTTATTTCCTCTTTACCATCATGAACAGGTGGAAGTGCCCATTCTAATGCATCCTGAGGTTCCTTGGCCAGGGATGCTGATTTGTTCTCAAAGATCCATTCACCTAGTTCTGCTCTTGACACATGAGCAAAATGACTAGCTGGACTTATACATACATACATGTATCCATAGTTGTGGAAGAGAGAGACTCATGATAACTTAATTTCAGTATCTCGCCACAATCCTGGCTAATCCTATTCTTGAGAGCAAATAAGATTGTGCTTTGAACCAACACACACACACACACACACACACAATGTTAAGATTGGTAAACATCCAAGAAAATACAGGAAAAGGCTAATGAGAATATTTTAGCAAGGGTTATTTTAAATGTAAGCTTACTAGCATAAGTGGTTCTGAAGTCAAAACATGGTTATCACATAGGATTATTTTGAGATGGGGATAGTTGTTATATTATTGAGGAATTTTAATGAATAGTAGGTCCATTTGTTATTTATTTTCTCCCAAATGTTAATAAACAGCTCCAGTTATAATTGCTGATTTTCTATATTTATGGAAAACTGGCATTTCATAAATATCAAATTGTGATATCATCTACTTGTATGCTGGTTTTCTATGAATATATAAATTTAGTAATTACTTCTAGAAGTGTGAGTTAATTTTTTTGTGTGTGAATAAATCAAGAAGGAGAATGACAAGTCTGTAAAAATGGTAGAATCTTAAATATCCTTTTCATTGTTCTTTTTAAGAATTTATCTAAAATGATGTCATGGAGTGGCAGAGAAAAATCTGGGATACAAGATTTTCTATTAAAGCCATCAAGATGTTCATCAAAACTAAGTCAACATGCAGACATTTGACAGGGATAGTGCATGGAGCTTTCTCGAAAGACCAAAAGGTTGGGAAGACTTTCTAGGTCCCAAATAATCAATGTTTAAAGGAAAACAATTGTACAGAGGTTATATTAATTTAAACTAGTAAAGGATTTCTTCATAAGAGGAAGTTTTAGCTTATTTTAATTCTAGGGCAATGAAATTCTCACTTGATATATTTACTATTATAATGTATTCTCTTGGATAGTATTGGCAGAAACTCCCCATTAATATTTATCTTTAGAACTTTGCTCCATTTCATGGCTCAGTAGAGAATTAATATTTAGCAAATGTGTGATGAGCCTTTTTTTGTCTTATGGCTCAAATTCACCCAAGTCCTTCAGATGCAAAATTTATTTTTATTAATGAGTTTTATAATGAGCATAATATTTTACCACAATATGGTAAATGTTACCATGGGCTGTAAGTTTTCTTTCAAAGTTAAGTCACATCAAAATGGAATGTTTTAGTAGCTAAGGGGAAAGGATAAATTTTTGGCTAGAAGAAAATCAATCTCCTGTTTTTGGGTTTGAGGTCCTAAAATGCATGAGACTGGCCAATACTGAAATAATAATCCTAAATCCTGATAACAGCTTTTAAAGGGCTTAAAAGAAACTAATTTGAGCAGTAGTAAAATTTTCTGTAATAGCTAGACTGTGTGTCTCATCAAATCACAGTTTTAAAAGAATACTTTCAATCCAACTGGACATTGACATTTGTGCTATGAAGGATAAGCTTAGTAGTGGTAAGGGACCACCATCGGCAGTAAATAAATTCTGTCTGTTAACAGAGAGACCACTAATCTGACAAAAACTATGCAGCCATGAATCCAGGAAGCGACTTCGAGATCAAAATCTTCCTTAATCAGAGGAATGTGTCCTCATTGCAAATGGGTCATGAATAACCTGGATGGAGCCTGTTTACAATCCAGGTGTTTGATGCCAGCATTACCTCCTGTAAGCATCTTAAGCAGCAGGTGGGAGCACAAATGTGTTTAACAACCTCCTCAGGTAGAATTAGAGCCCCACCCAAACAGCTGGCCAGAGTAGGAGTTAAGCCTGAGCTTATCTAATCATAATCAGAGAATATCCTGTCTTTTCTTATTAGGGAATTAAAAATCATTATTTGTATATTTAAATAAAATTACATATGGTCCAAATGAAATTTGGAATGCTACAGAAGACATGGTTTCTGGATCAGTGTTCTGTGGCAAGAAGCTCTTAAAATACTGGCTATGGCTTTGATCTTGATAGTTTAAAAAAAAAACAAGTCAATTAAGTGGTCTCCAGAGAAGTGTGAACATAAGGGGAAAGAACACAGGTAGGGCCCCTGAAGACACAGGCATAATACTTCACCATCTCTGCGTTTTCAGTAGCAATCAAGTTCAAGTTCTAGAATGTGTATTGAACACAACTGAGGCAAACCTTTGACACTCCAAGTATGTTTTGTGCTCAGAACAGGTACAGAATTTTCCTCCAGTGGCCTCCTGAGTTCTAACCCATGTGATGCTACAGCAGGGATTTCTTCTTTTTCTCCTGGTGGTTTCCATTTGCTTAAAATCTTTCAAGTTGCAACTGGCTTTTTAAATTCCTTGATTTAGCACTCTTGCCTTTTATTTTCTCCTACACACTGGCTTTGATTTTGTTTTGGGGGATTTATTGGAACTTCAGAGTTTCACGAAATGATGATTGACAAAATTGTCATTATTGGCAAAGGTGGCTTCTTTGCCCAAAATCCCCACAAGTAGTCCAACTCCTAAAAGTTCATAAAAGCTATTTGTCATCATTTTATCACAGGAGCTTTATTCCTATAAAGAAAAATCAGAAAAACATAGCAAATGCTTTTCCATAGTGTGTACAAGTGTCCAATAATTATTTTAATCATCTTATTTCTGTGGGTATCTCCATGATTCCACACGAGTGGGCTTGGTTTGGTAAAAATAATCACAGCTTCTAATAAACATCTTTGTTGACCATTGTCTTCCTCTTCATAGCCAATTGGATTCACAATGTATGGAAGGAACAACCTGGTACCGATAACGGCCTCCCCTCACCCTCAGGGCACTCCTTAGGGGCCAATTTTTCAGGCTGCACTATTGCTAAAATATTGATTCTCTAGTTGGAATTCTGATGTGAATTCACAAAACTTCTTGAAGGTAATGATGCTGGTTTTTTAATCCTGAAAATTCATGGGGCTTCACGTAAGTGAGGTATCAACTTTTGAACCTATATTCATGTATGGATTTTTAGCTCAGCTTGCCCTTAAAACTGAATATCACTAGATAACCCAGCATACTGACTGCATCTAAATGACAAGTTTTCAGGAAGAGGTATAAAGCTCATTTCTCTTCATTGACTGTGAATCGATGTGGGCACCATGAATCTACAGGACCCCGAATAACAATAACGATAGTAATGGCTACTAACACTTATCAAGGACTCATTATAGATTAGCTCTTAATCCTCAAACAACCATTATTATTCTCATTTTAGAGATGAGACAATATTACACATGGATATAAAGAAACTTGTCCAAGACCAAAGAGCTTGTCAGGGGCAGACCTGGCATTGAAATTCAGGTAGTCGGATCCCAGAAGCCAGGCTCTTCACCACTCTGTCTCCTTAACAGCGAAATCTTTCTATGAAATGGGTTCTGTCTGGTCTAGATGCCCTCAGAGAGTAACTCACCCATTTGAACTAACGGATCATTTCTTTTGGGTTCCTTCATGCCAATACAAGAGTCTAGGCTGAGCCTTGTTACAGAAAGTGGGGTCAGCAGAATCTTTCTTTTTAGGTCAAGAGGAGGGATGAGGTTAATTGAGTTCCACTTTCAAAAACAAAAGAACAGAATACTGGTGGGGTTTCCAGCCACCATCTCAGTCTGGACTGATATTAAGAATTATAGCATGGTATTGTATTTTCTGGACTTACTAAGATCTCTGAAATTCTGTAACTTTCCATGTTTCTTGTTTCGCATTTCCTCTTTTCCCATGGAGATTGGTAGTAGAATATTTAAAAGTAAGAGAGCTTGTGTATTGTTATTGCAAGCCATTGGGAAACTAGACACAATAATTCCAAAGGGTGGTGTGGGTGATGAGCAGCTCTGAAGAAGTAAGAATATATATGAAAAGATTAAAAAACATAGTATTGATTGAAAAATGCAAGATGCAGAATCATATGCACAGAATGAATCCATTTATTAAAATATAAATCTATAAAATAGCACTGTAGAATATTTGTGGATTCACAATGTATGGAAGGAACAAAAATGGTATGGAAAGATATACGACAGACTCACAATAAAGGTTGCTTCTGGGGAAGTGGAAAGGGGACTTTAGTTATAGTTGCAATATTTAATTTTTTGTGACAGAAGGAAGTGTGATAGATGTTATTTTTGGATGGTGGGATGTGATGTTATATTTTTTTGAATTTTCCATAATTTAAATTTTTTTCAAAATCAACTAACTTTAAAAAAAATAAAAGGAAACAAAAAATAGAGGAAAGGAAAGAAAACAAGGTCACTGGGAACTTCAAATGAAAAGATAGGACCAGGAGCACAAGTCTGGGTTTGAGGGTTGGTCCTACTGTTCTTTGGAGCTGACTCTAATCTAGATTTAAATAACTATGAAAATTCCTAGGCATGTTTCTTATTATTTTAGAGGTTAAAAACATAGGACTCTTGTTTTTATATGGGAATATTTTTTTAATTAACATACATAATGTATTTATTTGTTTCAGGGGGTACAGGTCTGTGATTCATCAGTCTTACACAATTCACAGCACTCACCTTAGAGCGAGGGGTTGTTTTTGATAGGGAAGGATTTCTTGGAGGAGGTGCTGGGTCACATGCTCACAGGTCCTTACTAACAGTCCAGATCTTTATGCTTGAAATAGCTCAAAAAGGGTAGTCTGGTCAATGTTTGATTTCAATATATGGACATGCTTATTTCCTTTTGATTTTTTTTTTACAGCCCTCTTTTCTTCCATAAATGATAAATAGCGCATTACCCAGAGGTTTTCTGTGTGGTGCAGGATAGTAAGTTCCCTGAGAGCAAGTAGATTCAATGAATGCCATTAATTGCCCTGAGTTTCTCTTGCTTCAGTAGATTTTATACAATTCTTACTCTGTTTCTATATTTATGCAAGATGCTTTGCCCTTTCATTTAAATCCCAATGAAAGAGCCAGCAGAATTTTAGGAAAGGTCAGGCTGGAAAAATTGGATATGGCATCAGAGAACAGTGTAATCAAACAAACCATACAGAATATTACATTTTCATACCAGTGCTTAATTCAGTAGCAGGTGGTAGAAAGTTAAGATTTTTTTCTTTTATCTTTTTTTTTTTAGTATCTCCTAAAAATATACAACAACAAACCCAAACCCAAAAAATAAACAAATAAAAACAAGGAATCTCAAGGCTTGTTGTATGCGATGGGAGAATGTTTTCTAATCTGCAACATGCTATGTCTACAGGGGTCTCCCCAGAAAGAAGGAGCCATCTCAGGACTTTCATCCTGACTATAATAATCCAAATGAGATGGCCTTAAAAACTTTCAGAGCATTGCCAGAAACCAGCAGGCAACATTTTCTAGCTTTTTGATGTCACCAACATTGACAAGGGTAAGGCAGAGAATTCAGTGGTTATCTTGACCCTCAAAGAGCTATGAAGAGAGCTTTGTAATGAGCTTCTCCCCTTTCCCTCAGGCTGGTCACTTTCAGATCAAGGTTGATTCAGTGTCCCCACAGGGGCCCAGTTGGGCCAGAGTGTTGCAATCCAGCACCAGCAGTGGCCCTCACTGGTCCCTCTGGAGTGACCCTCCGGTGAGGGACCTAAAGCAGGCATCTACGAAATGTACCCTGTGGGCCAAATCTGACCCACCACCTGTTTATGTATTTGCCCATCATCAAGCTAATAAGGGTATTACATTGTTAAATGGTTGAAAAAAGAATCAAAGCCTTTGTGTGTGCGATGGGTAATATTATATAAAATTTAAATTTTAGTGGCAACAAATAGTTCTACTGGAACACAGCCATGTTGTCCATTCATGTTACATATGATATCTGAGTGTATTCATGCTACAGTGAAAGAGCTGAGTAGTCGTGACAGAGACTTTATGTGGTCTGCAAAGCAAAAAAATATTTACAATCTGCCCTTTCGGGAGAAAGAAAGAGCTTGCAGATCTGTGCCCTAGAACGCCATTTGCCAGCACTGGAATGGCTTTAAAAACAATTGCAGCTAATTAGACTGATGATTTGGAACATCATCTAGCTTGCTTTGCTACTGTAGGTGCAGTCCCAGTTGGAGTGCTCCAGACTCTCAAAGAGCATGCTGTTCTGTGAATTAAAAGTTTGCAGACTCACGTAGGGAATTGCTCATACCTTATTAAAGCTATTTCCTTAAATATACCCTCCCTCCCCCAAACAGCGCTGCTGCGGAAGGCTGTGTATCCTGTAAGCTTCAGAGTGCACCGTTCACACAGACAGTGGCCTCCCTCCTAAAATGTTCGAGAAGACATACCTACAAATTAGGAGCGGAGCACCGAGTGAATGTGTTAGTCGTGTGTGTGAGTCAGAGAGGGGAGAATTGATTGTAGGAAAGAGATGTGAACGCACAGTCTGGAGTTACCCTGGCTCCGTGAGTCTGCAAGCATTTTCTGTTATCCGCTGTTATTAGATAGTAGCATTTTCCAGCACCAAGACTGCGGAAGGCTCCATAACTGTAGGCATTTCCAATCAGGAGATACTGGTACAGTCATCCATACATCGTGGATGGTCCCTAATTACACCAGAACTGTTTCCAATTTTCCAAATGCAATCCGTAATTTCCCAGGTAGATTCCTTTCCCCACAACTCCTAAGGTTCCCTTTGAGGTGATCAAGAGGTACCTCCCTTTGTTGGGTCAAAGATCCCTTCGGCCTCCCACCGTCCACAGCAGCCCACACGATGGAGAGCCCTACTGCTTTCTCAAAGCACAGGCATTTCTGTGATATGATTTTATCCTTATACAATCTTGAGAGGAAAATGACAGGTGTTATTTCACTCATTCTGTAAATGAAAACTCTAAGGCTCAAAGATTAAATCATTTTTCCAGATTTTTCAGGTGTTTGGCTCCTGGCCCTTTCCTCCTTTCCTGGGATCAACCAGCCACCTATTGCAATGAGCCAGGCCCCCCGCCCCCCGCGCCCCCGCAATCTGGTGAAGAGGGCAACATGGAAGGGTCTGTGCTGAACTAATAGTCTCCAATTAGAAAGAGATCCCAATGTAATGCTCTCTGCCTTTCTGAGGAAATTTCCCTATATTGATCTGCAAAGTGATCCAAAACTATAGCCATATGTGTATCACTTAAAAGTTGCAAAGATAAAATTCCTCAAAAAGAATTCATACCAGCGATGAGCAAATATGGTGTGAAAGTAAGCCCCCAGTCCCAGAAATTCATCCTTCAAGAGAGAAAATAGAAAAAAAAATAATGAAATGGGATGGCTGAATAACCATTTAAGGAAAAAAAATAAAGCTGACTCCTTAAACAAAATATATTTGAAAGGGAGCAAAGATTTACATGTGGAAAATAAAACCATAAAATACTAGATTAAAATATAGGAGAATAATTTTACAGCTCTGGGTAGAGGAGGTTCTCACTATGCATGACAAATAGCTCAGAAGCAAATACTAATGGAGTAAGATTCTTCATCAAAGCAGTGTTTCTCTGATTCTCTGGCCACCAAATAATCTGATTGTGATTCATCCTTCCACACAGCAATAGTAGTAAATCCTCATTCTGCATTTACTTATCATTGTGATAAACATTTTACGTGAATCTGTTCACTTAATTCTCACGACAGCCTCACAAAAGAACACTGTCATGTGCTGATTGCCCCTCTTTGGACCTTGCAGCACGGAGAGGTTCATTGAGCAGGTTCACGCAGCCAGTGAGCGGCAGAGAAGATGTGAAGGCCAGGTCTCCCTGGGGCCCCAGTTCCTGCTCTCCTCCCGCACATGGATTTTCCTACAGGAGAAGGTGCTGACGAGCCCTGCCGAATTCCTGATCTGCTGTGAATCCTGAGCTTCTCATGGCCACTTAATAAACTGGCATTTCCTTGATCATCTTCTCCAGCTCAACCAGCATGAGCTCAACCTCCTGAAACTTGACGAATGCTGGGTGCACAGACCAAACTAAAGTCCCGAGGCACAGGACTCAGAATGGGGAGACACGCTGAGGGAAATGACTGGGCCAGCATGGTTATCTTGCCTCCCCTGCTGACAACTTTATATCCTCTTTTCTGTGATTTAACTGTAGATTGCTACTTCTGAAAGGGTAAAACACAGAGCAGATGAAATATAACATAGATAGCAGAGGACTCGTCTGATATGTAATAGCTTTTAGTGGAGTAGATTTCTCGCTTCAGAGGGGGCATAATATCAGCTGAATGCTCCTCAAGCTTATCGTAACATGACATTACACAGACCACATGCACAAGATTGGTTATTTATATAGAATACAATTAATGTGAGATTAAGCTCGAAGCTTGATGAGTCTGCAAAAAATCAACTCCAAGGCAGATTTGGTGTGCCCTAAAACCACCGTGATTCTGATGATTTCACAGCGTTGACCTAAGTCCATTGAGAGCTTTGGGTGATACACTATATTCTGACAATTTACTACACACAGCATCATGGTTGTTTGTCACAGCTTTCTGAAATCAATAAATATAGCACTGGCAAATTTTCCTGGCAGACGAATTGTTTTCAGTAAATTCTAGAAGGGCAGCTGCTGAGTGGCAAGGAAGAAGCCAGAAGCACAGTGCTACTGTTGACCTTAGACAAAGGTCAATTTTCAATCCCTGATCCTGACCACAACAAATAATTGCCACCCAAGCAGGGAATTGATTAATTTGGTGGGAGAAAGGGTGATTTTGAAATAGCTGGGAAGTTCCTAAGATGTCTCGAAACAAAATAAATGTACCTTTTATTTTACTAAATATACAACAGTCGGGATTCTTGGCTAGCGAGGATGTTAGAAAGGTGGTTTGTGCTTTCTGTGGTTTTACTGGGCCATCTGGCTTTCTGAAACGAAGTCTTCATGTTCTGTCTTCAGGAGCCACCCACTTGCTGACTCTCGCATCCGGCTTCTGCCCCACCGTTCCCCTCCCAGGCCTCAAATGTTACGTTGTCACCCTCAGACTCCACATCTCTCTCTGGCTTTTGTTCCTGACCTCTCACAGCGTTTGATCACCTGCCTTGGGTTTCACCAGGTGATGCCCTCCTATTTCCATCCCTCATTGCACCTCAGTCTCTCGCTAATTTCTGATCCACTTCAGATCCCCGAAATGTGGCTGTCCCCCCGGAGGACCTATGCTTGATCCTCTCGCCATCTCTCCACATGTTCTGCTTCTCCAGTCTCGTTGTCCCTCGCCCGGCTAGCACAGCACACTAGTGGACAGCTCTCTGGTCTGGGTCTCCAGCCTCCCAGAGCCCTGCTGCCGTCCCCAGGGCCAACACCTGCCAGACACTTCATCTAGACCGTCTACCCTGCTCTGCTTTGGTTTCACACCTCAGTTTCACTTCCTGCCCAACACATGGGATGTCCTACTAGTTAATCAACACAATAGCATTTTTAAAAAAGGTTTTATCGATTTATTTGATAGAGAGAGAGAGAGAGCACAAGCAGAGGGGAGTGGCAGAGGGAGAGAGAGAAGCCGATGCAGGCTCCATCCCAGGACCTGGGATCATGACCTGAGCCGAAGGCAGATGTTTAACCAACTGAACCACCCACACGCCCCAACACAACAGCATTTTTATCAGCATCCTTCTCCCCAGTCACCTTCTGTACACCTGACTGCAATGTTACTGTGAGTGGTACTGCTTAAGCAGCTTGTGGTACAGAATAAAAAAATGCCTCATTTGTCTTTTAAAATATCAGGTGAGCAGAGAACAGAGCCAAATACACATAGAAGTAGCTGTAAAAAACCTGGGGGCTGTCAGTTTGCATCCTTTGATTGGAACAATTAGGGAGGAATTTTTGCTTTAACTTAATTTAGTTTGGTTTAGTTTTGTTTTACTTTACTATTTTATTTTATTGTGCAGGTACGAGGTCAACCTACACTAATGTGGGGCCATGACATCATCCTTTACAGGTTCCCCGATGCCAGGGAAGATCTCAGAAGTTACGACTGATATGCAAGATCCCAGGGCCTGGGTATTTTAAGGTATAGTCTGAATTTGAAGTCTCCTTCACCAGGTCTTCCCATACATAGCTTGCCCGTCCACTCTTTTTAGTTTTTACATTATTTGCTTTGTTTCCTGTTAGCAAATGTCTCTGGAAAGACAAATACAAAATACTGAGAAGAAAGTAGCCTGGGGTGGTTGGTTATTGATGGTAGATGACATGGCAAGGACTCCTCATCTTTAGCCTGGAGTGAGAAGTCTGGAGTACTGCAGGGGTCTGTCACTGCCCAGGACCCCAGGCGAGGAGCAGAGTTTCCTGGGGAAAGCAGAGGTCGGTTAGCTGCAGACACAGCTGTAAGGGAGGTTTCTGCTTCATGTCTTCGGTATATCTCAAAATAGCTCTGGGCTTATTTATATAAAAGGAAGTTTAGGGTTACATGGGCATTTAGATTTAGGTAAATTGCCATGGAAATACCATATTTCACTGAAACTAAGAAAAATGAAATGTTAATTACATTAAGATATCTTGTAAATTTTAAGAAACATACAAATTTCAGAGATGTTAAATTGTTTTTATCTTTTTAAGATTTATTTATTTGAAAGAGAGAGTGAGAGACAGAGCACAAGCAGAGCAGGAGGGGTAGAGGAGGTGAGGAGCAGAGGGGAAGAGGCAGAGGGAGAGGGAGAAGCAGACTCCCCGCTGAGCAGGGAGCCTGATGTGGGGCTCGATCCCAGACCCTGAGATCAGGACCCCAGCTGAAGGCAGATGCTTAACTGACTGAGCCACCCAGGCGCCCATTAAATTGTTTTTAAAAAAGTCAAGTCTAAGAAAAAGATATGTATGGTAAAAGCGTTCCATCATAAAAAAAAAAAAAAAAAAGCCTACACTAAAGAGAGACTTCTTTTTAACTCCCTGCCACTTCAGGTGGGCAGCTGAGATGAAACAGTACTGTAGAAAATCTATAATTCATGAAAGGTGACATTCCTTGGTTGACACTATGAGTCCACTGAATCCTTCCTTCACCTGTGATTTTTAGGCATATTTTAATCTTAAAATATAAGGTAAATTTTTTCTTCCCCCCTAGGGAGCACAAAGGAAAGTACATCCAAATATAACTTTGTTCTTAGGTTTTTGAAGAAATTTAGGTTTCATAAAAATTAAGACAGGGGAGACCTTTTCAGAAATGCCATCCATATCCTACCGGGTAGCGGCATGCTTCCCTCACCAGCTGTGACTCAGTAAGAACCTGCTCTGTCAGTGGATACAGCCTAGGAAGTGTGCTCGCTCCACACCTCCTGACAAACCCCGATTCACACCATATGGCGATTTCCATGGTTTTGACTGATCTCGAGCCAAGGCGATAGTGATTTCCCAATGGGCCAGGTTAGAGTGAGTAGTGCCACAGATCGGGCGAGCACAGAACAGTCGGCGGGCAAAGTCTGCTTCTAAATTAGAAACCACCAAATGCACAAGAGTTTTCAAAGCTCTTTTCCTGACGGATGTGTCTGCACCTGATTTTCATGGTCCTTGATTATAGCAGCTCTCAAAATTCCTTCCAAATTCTTCTCATGCTAAGTTGCAGATTCTCTGCTTGGTTCCTGGTGTTGGTGGCCAGAGCTGAGAATGACCGTCAAGGAGGCCAGGCTGCTGTCATGCCCCATAGAGCCCAGGAGTCTGATTTTTGAATTCTTTCTGGAATAAATCCCTAGATTCTTTGAGAGAGAAGTCTGGGGAACTTTCTACCTAGAGAATGGTGAGGAGATTTGTTACAACTCCTATCTTTTCTCTCATTGCCAGTCAAACATGGAGGATCCTCACTGGGGCTAGACGCATCTTCCCCTATCCAGCCTCTTACCTCATGAGGGAGAGAATTGCAGCAAGTAGGGAGATGATTTGCTTTGACAACATCAGAGTAAATGAAAAAAAAATTCTCTTTTTTTTTTCTCTAAGTGGCACACGTCATAAAATTATAATCTTGTACCTCTTCTTGTTTTGGTGTTATCAACCCAAGAGATGCTTTTATTGAAAATATAATTCCTGAATGCTTGATATCAAATATCAGATTGAGATATTTTGTTTTATGACATTTTGCTGAGCTGTGGCTTCCAGAGTCACTTAAGTACATTTTTTTCCCCCAAATTCTGCTGGGTGAAAAAGAGGATTACAATGCACCATTCAATTCCATTTTTATACAAGTGTCCTTAATATCCCTGATATGTACCATAGCTGTATTTATATTTGGGGACTGAAAATACAAATGAAACTGAATTCTTAAGAAGGTGCTTTGATCAAATTTTCATACTCTGAACTAGTAGTGATAGAGCAATACAGAAATTGTAAGACTGTTTCAACCTCCTGTTTACTAATAAAAGCAGCATTTTTATGCAATCAAGCTTTTGTGTTCTGAGGTGAACATAATATAGTGATTGCATTTGCATTTTCAAGTATTGATCATGGTAACACCTTTATGCAGCACACCTGTGAAATTTATACTTTGGAAAAATTGCTTTGCAACGTGAGGGGACTCCATTCCAGTTCAGTTGTGTGAAGGTGGCCTTATAGAGAAGTGGTTTAGAACATAGGCTTTGGGGTCAAGCAGAACTGGGGTTAAATCCCAGCTTTGTCACACCAGGTGTGTGAACCTGGATACACAAATGAACGTTTCTTAACATCAGTTTTCCCGTCTGTGAAATGGAGCTAATAGTAATTCCTACTTCTAGGACTGTTTCATGATTAAAGGATGTACTGCATATAAAGCACTTAGCACAGAAACCTGCGTTCAATAATACTGCCATTGGTTTATGATATGGGTGTTGCTGATGGGATTGTCACAACATGGCGAGTGAAACTGTTAGACTTGGTTGTTTCTGACTTGCGGACAAAAGACTATGATACCTCAACCTATGGAGGGAAATGGTCAGTAGTTTGGGAGAGAAGAGGTAGCCAGGGAGGAGGTTCTTTGCATATCTAGACTTGGATTTATTTGTTCTGCACCATCAGAGCAAAAGGTTCTTCCTGTAAAGGAAAAAGGATGGAAGAGACTGTTCCAGGATCTGCAACTGCAAACAGGAATGAGGGTTATAGGGTTTTCAGTCTCAAAGCCCATCTCAGGCTCTGCACACGGAAGTCACTGGGGACCTGGGGTTTATTTAAACTATACCATCTTTAACAACATTTTATTTTTCAATAGGCAATTTTTTCTATTTTCTTATTTTTAGAAACTGCCTAGTTTGTTCTTCCTTCAGCAAACTTGGCCTCATTTGGGAGGACCAGGTTCTCTGGTGATTTTGATCCACATTCTTTTTCCTTAAGTATCAGAGGAGTCAGTGAAAGAAGCTCTTTATTCCAGGGATTCTTAATCTTGGGAGTGTCATTGACTACTTTGAAAATTTGATGAAGTTTAAGTGCTCTTTCCCCAGGAAAAAAATGTGAACATAGAACCATAAACACAATTTTTGTATAATTATGGGACTCCCATGTTTTCCTAAAGCCCACCTATGGGACTTTGGGTTAAGAGGCTTTGATACAGTTATTTTCTAACCTCAGGTATCAAGAAGGAAATAGTCCCTGCAATTCATGACTTTGAGTCTGTCGGTTTCTGGGAACCACCATAGCCTTCAAAGTAGAGTAGGCATCTTGGTTAAAAGTGGCACATCAGAGCCATGATTTTTGACTACAGGACTGACAGAAGACCAAAGGGGAGACAGAGAATAATAGACAATTATGTGACTGATCAGAGCCTGGAAAGGAGTAAGGTGAACAAGGTAAAATAATTGGCCCATGAATGCAGACTAGCAATAAAAAGAGAGATTTTGTCTTCTTTAAAGGGTGGATGATTGATGCTCTAATTCAAGATTGGGTGCAATGTTCGTGTCTCAGTTGAGGAGCTAATTATACTTTAAGGTAGAGGACTCCATGAAAGCATTAGTTGCTTTGCTAAGATGTCTTATTGGATTAACTAATATCACAAGAAAAAAATATCACAAGAACTTTGTGAAAGAGATTGAAATTCTTCATAGAGAATCTTGGGAAATGAGCTCTCAGGGTGATTAGCTGTTTGAGCTTACAGAATGGAAGAGACGGTAAAAACAACAACAGAGTATTTTTATGTATTCTTTCAAATATATGTTCTAGCAGGAAAGAGAGCAATTCTAATAATTGCTGGGTTGACTTTTTTAAGATAGGTCTTCCCTTCTTGAGAAAGAAGGGAAGTTGTTCAAAGGACAGCTCTGTGAGAAATGTAGAAAATAAATCTGGAGTCTGCTGAGTAAGAGGGATTCCTTTTCCTTGTGAAACTGGAGATATTACCTCATAATTTATATTTTCAAATTTAAAAATTATTACTGCTTCTTCTTTGTGAAATATTTCCTAATCATTTCTCTTAGTGTACTGTTTTAAATATTATCACTTCAGATACTCTGAGTTGTGGAGTAGGAATATGTTATCAATATGAATACATTTTTTTTTCTGCCTAAAATTGATCTAAGCTTGCCTAAGGGGATGGGCTCATGGGATTTTGCCAGGAAAGGTGAAAATACAGTCTGACTGGGCTACAATATCAGGTCCTGAGGTCCTGATGCATGCCTTGCTGTCTCCCTCACTCAGTCAGCCTGGAGGAGGCCTCAGATCACCACACAAGAGGTCTGTACCCTCAGGAATGGTGTCAACCACTTACTATTGGGTCCCATGAGCCATTTTTGCAAGACTGAGGTTCTGGTCTTCCTAGGTGGCACCCAAGTTCAGACACATGCCAATGTTCCATATAGAGATCTTTGTGGAAATTGTATAGACCCCCAAATCCATCTACTTCTCTAAAGCTCTTTTTTTCTAAACTGTACACCTATATTCCACATATAGCTCTTTCAGAGAGAGAAAAGTGGTCACTTGCAAAGACCCACTGTTTTTATGGCAATACTAATGCTCACAGAACAATAGCTCATAGAATTTCCACAGCAAACCTCCAGGCAGCACTTTGGAACACCCTTGGGTTCCATATTTTAATTTTATCACAGTGGACTTCTTAAAATTTATTTTATTTTTAGACCAAATAGAGATATTTCATGCTGTTTCTGGCCAATGCTGGTGTAGCATTTTTGAAAGCTTGAGAATCCAAATGCTATGGGAGACCGGGGATTCATTTCTCCCCTTTAGGGAAAAGCTTCATCATTGCTCTTGCCCAGGCATTGCGTGCCCTAACCCTGACTACCAAAGCGGCATCTCTTCATCATGGGTACCCTGGAAAGGGGGCAGGAGAAAGGAAGATGGTGAGATCGCAATGCCAAGAACGTGCCATAAAGAGAAGGTATTGAATGCTGACCATGGGCCAGGCAGGCACTGGGGTAAGCACTTGTGGTGAAGCAGTGAACAAAACAAAGATCCCTACCACGTGTTTTACATATGAGTAAGTGAAAATATGCAACAATAAATGTAATAAATAATTACACTATATAGAATGTTTAAAAGATATTATGGAGGGTGGAAACAGGAAAACGAAGAAATCTGGGGTGATGAAGGAGTGGATTTCAATTTCAAATAAGATGGAGAGAGTAGGTCTCATTGAGAGGGTGACATTTGAGCCAAATATTGAAGGAGATGAGGGAGTTAGCTTTAGAGTGTGTGGAGAGAGTCACTCCAAGTACAGGGAACAGCTCACACAAAGACCCTCAGGCATGTTCAAGAAACAAGGAGGTCAGTATGGCTGGACTTGAATGAGCAAGGATGATGTAGTAGGAAAGAGGTCCCAGAGATTACTTGGAAGGGTCAATCCCTGAACAAATCATTTCCTGCTATCAGACTAAGGCCTTGTGTGGATTGGCCCAAACCTGGATTTTTAAGCCAGTTACTGGCAAGAGCAATCAGAAAAACACCACAATCCGATCCTTGGCTTGTGTGTCTCAGAACCTGCCCTTGGAGCTGAGCTGAGCCACCAAACCACATTGTTATTCACCTGGGAAAGGCAGAATGGATGCTGGAACTCAACCAGAATTTCTTCCACTGTTTAAAGGAAAGATTTCCTGTGTAGTCTCTCAAATTTGAGTCCTATTCTTGGCCAAACAGCTTCTCTGTGTTTTGCTATTATACCACTGGCAGTCATCCAAGATTTTTCAACCACAGAAACTGGAAGAGAAGGAAAAGGGCACAGACGAGGTGTGTGGTTGAGGAGGTAGACAAGGAAGAACTCACTGCTAGTAGAGAGCTGTTTCGGAGAAGGATGTTGACACCCTTGCCCTGGAAGCCTATGGGGAGGGGCTCTGCCTGCATGGCTTAGGTGAGACTCTGCAGGGACGCCTCCGATCCAGCTCCACAAGCTCCCCAAGTTCTTCCCAGGATTTATCTTCTTGTGACCTGGGACTTTGAGGGTGGTGGTTCAGGGGAATTCTAGAAGCCAGCTTTATTCTTGCTGGCCTCCTGTTGCCTCCACATTCACTGGTTTCCTTTAGATCTCAGCCAAAATGAACAGACTCATAAAATGTGAGAGTTTAAGAGATGATCTAATGCTAATCCAACACCCTTAGATTTCAAATGGGAAGGGCAGTGACTTGCCCAAATGTACACTCCTGGGGACTCATTTTCCACCCTCTTAATCCAGTATTGTGTCTACAGTAACACTAAACTAGCTGTTATTCCATTTCTTAAGAGTTGTCTATTACTATAGATTTTTCTGAACCCTGGTTATAAATGTCAGGAATCATGTTAGAGTTATTTAGGTGATGACAGATGACTCCTATAGTCAGAAGGGATTATCTAAGACTCAAGTCATCCAGGTTGATTAGGTGGTTATTATCTACTTAAAAGTTAGAGGACATGAGAAAGTTTGCGGTACATACACCGTTATGAACATCTACCCCCAGGAATGAAAATAAATAAAGGTGAAATTCTACCTTAAGTAACATCGTAATAGCAATGCACACTAGATTGTGAGATGGAAAACTTGGGTTTTAGGTGTCATGTCTGCTATTTCTGTATGACTTTGAACTGCAATGTACTCATCTGTAAATAGGGACAGTGGGAATAAGCTCAGAGTTTTTGTGAAAATTAAGCAGATATGAAAGCACTTTGTAACACTGAAAGCTCTTCACATATGAAAGATACTATTATTTCCAAGTGTAGACTGATAGCTCATTGCTCTGGTGGAGGTAGAAATGTGATAGGGTTCTCATTGACTTAGGCTGGAGACAAATACATTATTGTAAACAGTTTATTATTGCAACCTCTGCATCTGATCACACAATTTACAAAGTAATCCTTGTGATGAAAAGACTTTGGGGGTGATGAGCTTCTCTGTAAGGCTTGCAACTCCCTCCCTGAGAGGTGTTATGATGTAGCCCCATCTGTCTAACTTTAAGAACCATTAGTAAAACCTGGATGTAGACTCAGATAAGGCTGGGTGGTGAAGAAGGAGCAGGACTTGTGTCCATGAGACAAACACATGCTGGATGTTGGGAGATTGGAGGGAGGTCTGGCCAACAGCAAAGGCTCATTTGGTTGGGTCAGAGAGCCTGCTGTCTCACAACTAAAAGACATGGTCACCATTTTTAAAAGATTTATTTATTTATTTGAGAGAGAGAACAAACGTGGATGGGCACAGGAAGAGGGAGAAGGAGAGAAAACAGACTCCCTGCTGAGTGCAGAGCCCAACGTGGGGCTGGGTCCCACTATCCACGAGATCATGACCTGAGCTGAAATCAAGAATTGGGTGCCTAATTGACAGAGCTGCCCAGGCACCCCTTGGCCACCATTTTTATAGAAGCCTAGAAGTTGGTGCCTCAGAAAACTTTCTTTATTCTTGCAGGTAGTATGCTTAATGATTAAGAGTGTAGGCTCTGGAATCAGATTGCTTAGATTCTAATCCTGATCCTATTCAGTGTTAGTGGTATGACTTTGTGCAAGTTACTAAATACTTTCAGATTTAGTTTCCTCATCTATAAAATGGGGATAATAATAATCCTAAGGTATACTTTGAGGATTAACTGAAATAATTCCTTAAAGGGGCTTAGGCCAGTATCTGGCACGTAGCAAGTAAACTGTCAATGTCCCTTTCAAATCCATTTAAGTAGGTTTCTTTCTCTACCTAAACAACAAGAGATGAGTACCATATATTTTAAAGCCATAAGCATTATTCCTTTTTGTATTTGAATATTTAGTGTTAAAGATTAACCCTAAGGCTAAATTTTTCAATCTCTTCTTTGACAGAAGAAGAAAAAAAATAATAAATAAGAAGAATACTCTTTAAAAAAACAGATGAAGTTAGCTCAGCATGGCTTTTTTCTTTTCTTTTTTTTTATTATTATGTTATGTTAATCACCATACATTACATCATTAGCTTTTGATGTAGTGTTCCATGATTCATTGTTTGCTTATAACACCCAGTGCTCCATGCAGAACGGGCCCTCCTTAATACCCATCACCAGGCCAACCCATCCCCCCACCCCCTTCCCCTCTAGAACCCTCAGTTTGTTTTTCAGAGTCCATAGCCTCTCACAGTTCGTCTCCCCCTCCGATTTCCCCCCCTTCATTCTTCCCCTAGCATGGCTTTTTTCTAAATCAACACTTGATCGAGTAATGAACACTATCTTTTGCTTCTATTTTACCTTCTGTTATTCTTAGTTGGGAAGGCCCAGTTTGGAGAACATAGACTTTCGTTTCTGAGAATTTTTGCTGGGCCACCCCATCTCTCCCACTAACTCTCCTGAGGGCCCCAAAAGACCCATCAGAGAGGAATCCAGCACAAGAGCCTTTCCAGGAGAAGGATACTGTGTATCATTCAAGAAAACCAACAGCAGCCTCAATTAGAGGGGTTTATAACAAGGGTCAACCCCAGCGCTAGGGGCGCTGTGTCCTGGGATTTCAGTCTCTCCTTCTACCCAGGGCTAGGATTTCTGGAGGTGAAGAAGCAGAATCTCTCCCTTCCACCCTCGCAGGGCTCTCAGCCTGTGAACCAGCTGTGTATATAATCTGCACACCTTCTCCATATACCACAGGATGCCCCTCCCATGCCAGGACTTTCTATGTGAAGATAATCAGCCAAAATACCTTCATCCTCATCAGCATCTTGGTGGCTAGAAAACTGGATTTGGGATTACCGTAGCTAGCTAAATGTTATCTTCAGAGCCTCATTTTTGAAGAGTGGGAGCATCTTACCTACATTCTTCAATCAACTAATGTGAATAAAAGAAGCAATAAAAGATAGCTGCTGTCTCTAAGTTGGCTAATTAAGATTATTTTTTCACTTCACAGAAAAAGATGGAATAGGAAAATGAAAATAAGTTGAAGTTTCCATGAAAAGAAAGAAAGAAGCAGTGGGCCTTCAGGAATCTTGGATGATAGGGGTACAAGGGAAAGCATTTGTACCCTTCAAGGAAACCCCCATGAGAATCAAAGGACCTCGCATCAGCCCAGCGCATTCCCTGGGGGCCACCCTCTCCCCTTTTCCTGAACCATAGTAAGCTCTGCTCTGGGGAGTAATTCACATCGTTGCCCTTCCTTATGGAGCTAGTGACTCGGAGATGCTGCTTGCCGTCAAGAATTACAAAACATGACTCTGCTCAAATTCTGGGTAAGCAGAAGCAAAATGGGACTTAAATGACACCAGCAGCCTTTTCCGGGAGAGACCACAACCATGGCAATTTTCACCGCCTCACCTGTGAGGTGAAACCTTAAGTATCTAAGTATCTTCTAAGGCCAAAACAGTCATCCCCTCTTTGGTTTTGAAACTCCTTAAACTAATGTCACAGAGAAGCATCTAATGAATTCGTGATTAAGGTCTCTTTTTCTTCGAAGGCCACGTTGGTTTAATCTGGTGTTGCTTCTCTTTGAACCTTTCATCTTCTAACACTGTTGGTCTCCCAACTTCCATCTTTCTTGGGAATATGTATTGCCCAACCCACAGAAAACTAGAGATGGAAGAAGTTCCAGGAGCACAGAGCAATATTTAGAGGAATGGGATGTCCCAACTTCTACTCTACCTAACAGCTACTCCAACTTCCATGTCATCACCCAACAAGATTTTTGTTGTAACAGCTAGAGCTGTAATCAGTTCTAGCTTTGGTCATGCCGTGGATCCATGGCCTTGTCCAGAGTTTTGTTTTGTTTTGTTTTTTCTTTTATTTGAGAGAAAGAGAGAGAGTGAGAAGGCATGTGCTCACTTGTGTGAGCATGAGAGGGGAGGGGCAGAGGAGGAGGGAGAGAGAATCTGGAGCCCCATGTGGCGCTTGATCCCAGGACCGGGAGATCATGACCTGAGCTGAAACCAAGAGTCAGACACTTAACTGACTGCGCCACGCAGGCACCCCTCATCCAGAATTTTTGGTCATTCTCTTAAAATTGGAGTTGCAGAAATCACACCTTTATTATCCCTGCGCAGTGGTGTGTTCTGAGTTGCAGTTTCTGCTGTGCCTATTCTGAGGAGCGCCCACACCAGCCACAAGGATGGGGAGAAACAGCTATTGGTTGAGTTCATTATTGCTAGTATTAATATATATAAAATGAATGGCTAACATTGTTTTTGAAGCTTATTTGCTCTAAGCACTGTCCTAAGTGCTTTTATTACATGCTTGAACTCGTTTAATCCTTGACGAGGGTTTCGATGAAACCTTATAAGAAGGGCAGGTGTAATTTTATTATTCCTACTTTTATAAACGGAGAAAATTATTTTTAAAGTATTTAAGAAACTTGTACAAGGTCCCTCAGGTGATATGTGGCGGCTCCTAACGTAACCCACACTTCCTGTACCCAAGCTTATAATCACTATCAGTCTCCGTTCATTCGGTGCAGCAGAAGCTACTCTAGGTCATCTGAGCAGGAGATTTACCACAGGGAATAAGGGGCTTATGCAATTATGGGAAGGACTTGGGGAGCAGAGGTCAAGAAGGCTACTCCTGCTTTTCAGAAAATCTCGATGCGCTGGAACTGCAGGAAAGTCACTACTTGTGATTTTAGCTTCCTGTAGCACAAAACGGTGGATTCTTGGGAGGACGCTTGGTGCTGCCAGCCAAACGCCATGTGTTCTGCCTGCTAATGCCAGGGCCCTGGCCATTGCCAGAGAATGTTCTTTCCCTTTCTTTCACCCTCTAAATCTCACGGGAGTGCATCTCACCCACAGAATCTAATCTGAGACCCTGCAAAACAAAGAATCCTGGAAACTGTAATTCCCAGGTTTCTCCCCTGGGGTGGTGGGAAGAGTGTAGAAGGAATTGGGGATGGCACTGGGTTGACCACAATCTGTTCTGGTCACTGCTTTCTACGGCCTTCCTCTAAAACACACTTTTCCATAGTAGTGGACAGTACCCATTCCTCTGGCACATGGTCAGTGAACATCTACAGATGCTAGACGCAGGGGTCTGAGGGTTTCAGAGCTGCTATTCCTGGCCTCATGTGCTCGTCACACCACCTACTTATCTTATTTAGATGACCAAAAGCTTTTTTTGCTGTATCATCTTTTACCAAAGAACTCACTTTGTTTAGTAAAAGACAGCAATTCGCGTCGAATGGTAAGCATTGCAATTACTGCCATCCATCACTGTCTATTCTCGCTCCCCCTCCATTTTATCTATTACTTGGTTATTTTGAATGATATTCGTCAATTGTAGAGGAGTAAATAGGGGTGTGTCTCCTGTTAGGGTTTTTGGTGTTAGTGCCTGAGATTGTTTAGTGGTTTACTATTTACAATTAAATCAGGGGGTGTGACATCTCCATGAGACCCCTCATCTGTCACATGCATTATACCCACAGGGCCTTCCGGGTCCTGAATTCTGGAAGACCAGCTGAGCCATAGACTTGACTGGTAGAGTTAGGGCATGAATAACAGAAGAAGGAACACTGGGGAAAAGAATAGGGAATCAGGTATGTGAGAAGTAGAAGGAAAAGAAGAAGGGAGAAAGAGAAAAGAACTGTATGTCATGAGAAAGGGGTGCAGTCATGCCACCAACTGGCTTTAAGTGGAGCAGAAAAATGGAAGCGATAAATTCTATCCCCTTAATATATCTCAACTCTGTCTCCTTCTCCTCCCCCAATGCCACCATTCATCATCTCCATCTTAGATTATCGTAACAGTCTCCTTATTTGTTTCCATGTCTCCAACCCCACTACCACCAGTGCAGTCTCCTTAGGACAAGCTTACAAAAAAAGAAAATATAATTATTTTACCCACCCTCCCTCTCCAAGCCTATTCATAATCTGTTCATGCTTGCAAATGTTTTTAATGGGGAAAAGCTGATAAGTTGAACTTTTAAAAGGCATGTGTAAAGTTGCTTTTAAATGGAGAAAATGGAGGCCCAGAGAAGTTTTGTAATCTTTGTGAAGTTTCCCAGTAGGTACTACCCCATAAACATTACTAAGTATGCTGACTACTAAGTCCTCTGTTAAATCACTGATCCTTGCTACCTGTCAGGTAAAAGAATGGCAGAGTTCTCTAATCTTTAAGTCCTATTGATTGGGTTAAAATTTATTGGGAGGTACTTATTGTCCTGGTCAGTCTTTAAAATCCAGAAGATAAAAAATAATCTGATCCAATTAAAAGGATGTTTCCCCCCTTCTATGAGAAATTAGCATCTTTTCTTTGTTCCAATTTTCCAGGAAGTTTCACAATAGATTCCAACCCTGGGCCAGTTTATGGCTCTCTTGGTACTTAATTGATTTAAAGTGGCAGAGTTCATGCTCAGAAATTCTTCCTCTCTAGTCAAAAAGTTAATAAGGATCCATCCTTTCTGTCTCAATTCTGATACAATTCATTCCATATGTGGTAAAAATGAAAAGATATAAAAAATAACACAATGTTATTTCTTACCAAATTCACAGCAGGAGATAGATAGATAGATGATAGGTAGATAGATGGATAAACAGATAGATAGATAAACAGATATCTTAATCCCCAAAGACCCCTAAATTTTTCCCATTTTATTTTATTTTTTAATTTTTCCCATTTTAATCTATTTTTATATAGACTTGCTACCTAATTGTTATATCCAGTCTATTTTTTTTTCCCTCTGTATTCAGTGATATCTTTTTCTTTCCCCCACAGTAGAAGTAGCCAGTATAGGAAATAGTTTTTAAGGTGAATTTTTAAGGGGAGCTTTTATTCACCTTATTTTCCATGTTATTTTCCATCCTTAGTTGATGTGAATGGGTTATTTTAAATGAAGTTCCAAACTATTTCAAGGTGTATTACTGTCAAATGACTTGTTTTCACACACAGCAATCATGTTAGTGCCTCTTCCATCTGAGCACTGTTGGGTACATCTTTCTCTTTTTAGGAGTGATTGTTAATATATAATAACAGCCCCATCTACTATTCTAATGAAGTTATCAGTCACTTCATCAAATGCTGCAGGAGAAAGATAAAATTAAAGTTGAGTTTGTCTGCTCAGTAGTAGAATGGATTCCAGAAATAAATTGGACTATAACTCTTCATAGAATCATTATATTACAGGGACCACCGAGTAAGAGATTTTTGTCAAATTAGTCTATACCATCAAAACAATTTGTACTTTGAAGCCTCGCCAGTTTGTGTTGCTATGCAAAGGACTCCTACATGATCTACTTGAGATGAAGTGTAATACAAGAGCCGCCCTGGGACTCTGACTACATATAGTCCAGAAGGTTGATTTCCTGGTCCAACAGTAGGAGTGAAATAAATCCCCCAATTCTGAGGAAATGTTTTAGATTTTTCAATGTGCATGTTAGGATTATCATTTTGGATATAAAAATAGATTCCCTCTTATTTCTGTTTTTTCTTCTACAGTGTTTCCTTTCACATTTCCCTTATATATTTGTCAAAATGCCATCAGATTCGGAAAGAAATGAAGACACCAGGGGCAGGAGGATGGGGAGGGTGGTGGAGTCAATGAGTGGGAGCCCCACTTGAGATACTCTTGAAATCAGGGTGCTGGAAGGAACAGGCAGGAAATAGAGGAATAGGAGGCTTGAAATGGAGAATATGGAGAGGTTGCAGATGCCGGTAATGACAAAGTCTAGACTGTGACGGTGGGAGTGAGTGACTGAGATAGGATAGAGGCCAAGGTAATTGGAGAGAGAAGCCCAGCATATCACAAGTATTGTCCCTCTGAATATAAAAATCACTGAGAGTTAGGACTGATGCAGTGTGAGGGTTGACAACCAGCCCGGCGTGAACATCTCTGAGCAAAGAATGGGATGACTAGGGGTTGGCAGGTGACTGCAACAAGTAAGGATTCTGGTTGGTGTGTCTGATGGCAAGAGCCCCAAAAGAGCTGAGGGCTTAAAGGCAGGTGAGAGGGTCAGGCCTTCTGGAAGGAAATGAGGAGTGAGGAGGCTACTTATGGCAGTTTTAGGTCCATTTGGAGGCAGAGTGTAAGAAAAATTCATGCAACTTGTTAAGGCTGCTGGGGAGGCGGTGCCGTCAGGGTATGGGCTAGGTTTCAGTTAGAAGAAGAAAGGAGAAGGACCAATAGGAGGAGAGGTGAAGGATGAAGGGGATTTGGGTGTGTTCCGGAGAATGTAGTGGAAGGGTTTAGGAAGAGATGAGGGAGGGAGCCCAACTGGGGGTTACAGGGAGGTAGAGAGGCTGAGGATGGTGTGCCCCCCTATAGAGTGCACAGTGACAGACTCATCCGCATTAGCAGAATAGCAGTGCTGGGCCAATAGTTCAGAGCCCAGGGCCTGTGGAGTTGACATGTCACCTACTGTGCACTCAGAAATCTTTGTGTAGTTCTGCCGGTTGCCCTGACACAGGATCTCTGGATTAATCTGGAGCCGGGGGAGAAGGAGGGGGCCAGGGCCCAGAAGGGGGTTGGCCCAGTGCACTCCAGTCCCAGCAGTTTCACTACTGCTCCCTCACGGGTTTATTCACTCAGTAAACCTTCCTGAACCCTCATCGTGCTCCTGTATGACACAAGGGTTAGATTACGCCAGATCCCTGCCTCCATTCTCCTACTGAGACACGCAAACACGTGATTGCAATCTAATGGGATAGGGGAGAGTCAAAGAGTTTTGTTTAATTTAATAATTTAGTTCAGGGTTTTTGTGTATGAGTCTTATGTACCAGCAGAGCATACATATAGGGTTCTTTAAAAGGCAATTGGTCTATGGATCTGGAGCTCAGTGGGAAGCACAGGACAGAAGTGTAGGTTTGTAAATTTGGAAGGCTTATGTGGGGTGTCCAACAAATGATAAATAACAGCCCTTCTCTTCACATGAGTTCTAGATCAAAAAATGAAAGGGGAGAAAGATAAAACTCATGTTCCTTCTCTGCAGGTGCGAGCCATTACAATTATTTCGCTCTTATTTCGCACGGTACTAATAGGACAATTAGAAAGAAAACACAAGAGCTTCTATTCTTCATAAGAGCGAAATAATTGTAATAAATTATCTGTATGTTGGACATCAGATGAGTATTCCTCTAACTGTGACATAATTGGGTTCTTTTGGGCTCTTTAGTACAGGAGGAGATTCAAAGCTGAGGCAAGTTATACAATATCTGAGAAAACATGTATTTAGCGTCAATGCGACATTGTGACTGTATGGCAGTTTTCACCTAATAATTTAAAAATAGCATTTAACGTAAAGAAGTTGAACCTCAAGATTTTTTTTCCCCCAAAAGTGTACTTGTCCCTAGTCTGTAGCAGGACTCCCTCCAACATTCCCTAAGCTTTAATTAAATAAGAGCAGGAGAGAGCACTGGGCTTGGGTTCAGGATAAATATCCCCGGCTTGAACAGGAGCTGTTGCTTTAATGACTTGGAATACATCCAGAAGGCTCAGAGTGGCTAGCAGGCAAAGCTGACAGCTACTGGATCTTGCAGCAATAACATTCTAACCAATTAAAAGCTGAGCTAGAAATAATGGTTTGTCACTGAGTGGTGTTTCAGAAACCAATTGGTCCAGATTAACCAGAGGATTAACTTTTCTAACTGAATTTAAAGGTCACGGGAAGCTGACTTTAATGAAAAGAAAGAGAAAAAGCATTCAATTAGAAGGGGAAAACTTACATATAGAAATTAGGTTAATAGATCTTGCTGTATTATTTATAGACGAGTAACCAAACTGCTGTCTTCTTTTACAGCAAGAGTTCATAGTCAAGGATAAATGTGTTCATTATAAAAAAAGAAAGTTAAATGAGAAATCAAGTATTTCTAAGGGATTCCTCTATCGGAAAGGACATGGATGGGCTTCCAACCTCCACAAGTGTGTTCATTTTTAGAAAGGATTCTTGGTAGGTAAATCCAACCTACTTTTGACTGATACTAACTCTGATGGGATTGAAGTGCAGTTAATGATTGGACCATCTGCCTTGTGGGGTCCCAACTCATCAGATGGCACTTGTGTGGGTAAGACCACCCCAGCGGCCCATCTTTATCAGAGCAAGTGAGGCGTGTGCAGAGGAAAGGCTCCAGTGCCACTTGCAAAGCTTTTCACCCCTTGTATGAAGGATGACGTGTCTTGTTCCTCTAAGATGCACCTCTTCCTACAGTAACCAACTCCAACAGCATCCATCTCCTGGTGGGCCTGTCAACCCCTTACACATGAGTTACTGGTGCGCAGTTCCATGTCAAAATGATTTCCAGTTTCAAGTTATTTCCTGTGCCTAGGACGCAATAGGCTTAATAATCACTTATGGAGAGAAGGTTGGGTGAAGGGGAGTTGAAGGGAAAGAAAGCGGGGGAGGAAAGTTGATCTGAGGGAAGCAAGATGTTGCTGTTGACTGGAAGGGATTAGAAGGTCCCAAGTCAGTTGGGTGCTGTCATATGTGTAGAAGTTAAGCGGACTGGATTTTGATGTGAAGACTAACATCATGTCAGAGTGTGTGAAGGACCTTAGAGAAGTATAACCCCCCAACTGGTTCAAGGGAGCCTTTTGCTCCCTCTCTGTGATATGTATCAGCAGCCCTTAAAAGGAACCAATCCTACCCAAGCCAAGCAGGGACTGGCATTTTCGGCAGGATCTGAACTCTTACAATGGATCTATTCACAGACATACCAGACCCAGACAATTTTCTGGACTCTTTCCCCTGGTTAGTTGGTCTAATGCTCAGTCCAGCTGGAATATCCTTCTGAATAGGGTTGAGCACTCATTAAAAGTTCCTCAGGGAGAGAAACCAGATTTTATGCCTATATTCAGGGATAATTTTCAGTTGGTGTGCTCTGGTTTGTCTCTGCTGACTATTAAGAGATCAAAGTGGTTTGGTACCTGCGGAAAACGGCTGTTGCCATCAGTACCTCCCACCTCATAACGCTCCCCACCTTCGCCGCCCTCACCTCTCCTTTGCCGCCCTCACCTCTCCTTCGC